>NC_089842.1:17472679-17775179 GCF_035609145.1 Eleutherodactylus coqui
TTCTTTTACATAGGAGCAGTATTATAGTAGTTCTATTCTTGTACATAGGAGGCAGTATTATAGTAGTTATGTTCTTGTACATAGGGGGCAGTATTATAGTAGTCATATTCTTGTACATAGGGGGCAGTATTATAGATTGTTATATTCTTTTACATAGGAGCAGTATTATAGTAGTTATGTTCTTGTACATAGGAGGCAGTATTATACTAGTCATATTCTTGTACATAGGAGGCAGTATTATAGTAGTTATAGTCTTGTACATAGGGGGCAGTATTATAGTAGTTATATTCTTGTACATAGGGGGCAGTATTATAGTAGTTATATTCTAGTACAGAGGGGGCAGTATTATAGTGGTTATATTGTACATAGGGGGCAGTATTATAATAGTTATATTCTTGTACACAGGGGGCAGTATTATAGTAGGTATATTCTTGTACATAGGAGGTAGTATTATAGTAGTTATATTCCTGTACATAGGAGGCAGTATTATATTAGTTGCATTCTTGTACATAGGGGGCTGTAATATAGCAGTTATATTCTTGTACATAGCAAGCAGTATTACAGTAGTTATATTCTTGTACATAGGAGGCAGTATTATAGTAGTTATATTCTTGTGCATAGGGGGCAGTATTATAGTAGTTATAGTCTTGTACATAGGGGGCAGTATTATAGTAGTTATATTCTTGTATATAGAGGCATTATTATAGTAGATATATTTTTGTACATAGGGGCAGTATTATAGTATGTATATACTTTCGCATAGGAGCAGTATTATAGCAGTTATATTCTTGTACATAGGGGGCAGTATTATAGATTGTTATATTGTTGTACATAGGAGCAGTATTATAGTAGTTCTATTCTTGTACATAGGAGGCAGTATTATAGTAGTTATGTTCTTGTACATAGGGGGCAGTATCATAGTAGTCATATTCTTGTACATAGGGGGCAGTATTATAGATTGTTATATTCTTGTACATAGGAGCAGTATTATAGTAGTTATATTCTTGTACATAGGGGGCAGTATTATACTAGTCATATTCTTGTACATAGGAGGCAGCATTATAGTAGTTATTTTCTTGTCCATAGGGGGCAGTATTATAGTAGTTATATTCTTGTACTGGGATACAGTAGTATAGTAGTGTTTTTTTTGCACATAGGGGGCAGTATTACAGGGGATGACATTTTCTTTCCAGCAGAAGGAGAATATGAATTGAATTCTTTGTCCTGAATTATGATGTGACTCTCAGAATATAACACTTTAAGGGCGCCCACCCACTGGCGATTTTTTTTTCTTTGCGTTTTTCCTGCAGAGCAATTAGAATTGAATGTACTCCTGTCCACTGGCGTTTTGCGTTGCGTTGCGTTTTTTAACATAGGAACTGTCAGTTGCATATGTGTCCTTATTTTTCTCCTAATGCACCCATGAAAGTTAATGGAAATTAATGGAAAAGCCGCGAAAACGCGGCAAAAAACGCGGTGAAAAACGCGGGAAAAACGCCGCGAAAACGCGGCGTTTTTCACGCACGAAAATCGCAAACGCCAGTGGGTGGGCGCCCCAATGGTGCGATGCATAAGTAATGTTAATATTAGTGCTGTCCAGAGTTGCTCTTTAACCCTTTCTCACACATACTTATTAATGGTTGCATATTACACTCGTATTTTTTTATGCACGCACTATGCAGCATATATACATGGATCACATGTGTTCACAGTGTATTTTATGTCCCCATAAACCATATTAGACGCCAAAATAGGACACACTGCATTTTTTTCACGTGCGTAACACGCTTGTGAAAACCACAGGTATGAATGGTCCAATGTAAATCAGTGACGTTTTAGCACTGCGTACCGCGAAGCCAATATACGCCTGGGTGAGCGAGCTGTTAGTGTCATAGACCCTGTGTAAAACGGAAACAATGACACTTCATTGCTCCATCGTTAGGTATAGTGCTGCCATCTCTTTCTTGGTTACTATGGGCGACTCTGTCAGTGACAATAGAGATGCGGTGGACATTATGACTCATGTCCCCCTCCTTCCTGCTAGGGGTTTTGCCTGCGTCTCCTGCAGAATCCCCGCGCCACGTGCAGGAATAACAGGACGAGGGATTAAGGAGAGAATTACCCGGCTTTATCCAGTGATATAATCGTGCAGGGTTTGCATTCAGGGATCTCCTCTGCTCTCTTATCCTGACCTGGGAAGGAGACATATTAGCCCACTAGTTGCTCTCCAGTACAGGGAGATCCCCTCTGCAAAGGACATTGCTCAACGTTGGCCATGGTGCAGCTAGAGATGACAGTTATCTGCATCTAGTGTAGTGCTGAGAAGATGGCTGCAAGCAGATATGGGGGGGGGGGGGGGGCGGTGATATTCGTCCCCCCTCCACCACCACCACCCCAGAAAGCAATAAAGCCGCCCCTACTGCAGTGCTGTTATTTAGCATTGCCATGAAAAGAGGTGGAATGTAGTGAAGCTCTCCAGCACTGCAGAGCTGTTATGCAAGATTGCACACACTACGTACTGCAGGGAGGCTCAGCCACAGCGCAGATCAGCCGCTGCGAATATACGGCAAATCCCCACTACGCCAGGAGCAGCGGCGTCCCTGGGAGATCACCCCATCATCATTCGCCATCAGAGCTGTTTTATGGCAGCCTTGGACTCTCATAAAGCGCAGTACTGTCACCGGAATCGTCACACTCGGGACGCCTTTACATGGCCGTTAGCTAGTTGTGCCTGAGATTCTCTTCGATGGTGAGGCGAGCCATATTCTCGCATGTGAAACATACGAAAATCGGACCTGCTTCAGTTTTTCCGGAAAACGCCTGTATAAATGAATCCATTGGAAACAATGGGTTAAAACATCACATGAGTTCTGTGCATTGCGCAAACCCACTGCGACTTTCTCGGCCATGTAAATAAGCCTTCAGGGTGCATTTACAAGGGCGATTTCCTCGTGCGAGTTTTATGTGTTGCGAAACCCACAGAACGCACACAGAATCACAACCAGTTATTGGCTATGGGGCTTTCTGTATGGGCAGGTTTTTTTTCGTAGAGATGATGCAAAATAGAACAGGCTGCAATTTTTCTGCGATTCCACAGAAAACGTGCCCTTTATTTCCTACAGTTGAATAAAAAAATTGCATGATACTCACATGTAGATGCTATTGAAAAGGTTATAAACCGCGATGCGATGAAATGCATTTTTCTTGCACTTTAAAGAAAATCTTGGGTTTGCAAGTGCGATATCGGTCTGAGTTTATCGGTGTCCCCCAAGTATCAGCGTGTCATTATCTCGTCCCCCAAGTATCAGCGTGTCATTATCTCGTCCCCCAAGTGTCAGCGTGTCATTATCTCATCCCCCAAGTGTCAGCGTGTCATTATCCCGTCCCCCAAGTGTCAGCGTGTCATTATCCCGTCCCCCAAGTGTCAGCGTGTCATTATCCCGTCCCCCAAGTCTCAGCGTGTCATTATCCCTTCCCCCAAGTGTCAGCATGTCATTATTGTGTCCCCCAAGTGTCAGCGTGTCATTATCCTGTCCCCCAAGTGTCAGCGTCATTATCCCGTCCCCCAAGTCTCAGCATGTCATTATCCTGTCCCCCAAGTGTCAGCGTGTCATTATCCTGTCCCCCAAGTCTCAGCATGTCATTATCCTGTCCCCCAAGTGTCAGCGTATCATTATCCTGTTCCCCAAGTCTCAGCGTGTCATTATCCCGTCCCCCAAGTGTCAGCGTGTCATTATCCCATCCCCCAAGTATCAGCGTGTCATTATCCTGTCTCCCAAGTATCAGCGTGTCATTATCCCATCCCCCAAGTATCAGCGTGTCATTATCCCGTCCCCCAAGTATCAGTGTGTCATTATCCCGTCCTCCAAGTGTCAGCGTGTCATTATCCCATCCCCCAAGTATCAGTGTGTCATTATCCCGTCCCCCAAGTGTCAGCGTGTCATTATTCCGTCCCCCAAGTATCAGTGTGTCATTATCCCGCCCCCCAAGTGTCAGTGTGTCATTATCCCGTCCCCCAAGTGTCAGCGTGTCATTATCCCGTCCCCCAAGTATCAGCGTGTCATTATCCCGTCCCCCAAGTATCAGCGTGTCATTATCCCGTCCCCCAAGTATTAGCGTGTCATTATCCTGTCCCCCAAGTATCAGCGTGTCATTATCCTGTCCCCCAAGTGTCAGTGTGTCATTATCCCGTCCCCCAAGTATCAGCGTGTCATTATCCTGTCCCCCAAGAATTCGCGTGTCATTATCCTGTCCCCCCCAAGTGTCAGCGTGTCATAATCCTGTCACCCCAATTGTCACTGTCCTGTAACCCCAAGAAGGGCCGTAGCTATATGGGGTGCAGGGGTAGCAGCTACTACCAGCCCTGGAGACTTAGGGGGCCCAAAGACCCCTCCATCACATAAGAAGACACTAGTGTTATAAACAGCACATGGTAGGTAGGGGGCGCTGTTATAGATTTTGCATCGGGGCCCAAGAGCTTCTAGTTATGCCTCTGACCCCAAGTAACAGTATATCCTTATCTTTACCCCAAATGTCAGCATCCAGCACCTCCAAGTAATAGCATATCCTTATCCTCTACCACAAATGTGTCATTGCCCTATCTTCCTAAGTATCAGCACATCCTTATCTTGCACCCCAAGAGTCACTGTGCCATTTTCCCGTACTCCAAATATTAGTGTGTCATTATCCTGTCACGCCAATAAGTGTCATTGTCTTGTCCCCCAAATATCAGCGTGTCATTATCCCGTCCCCCAAGTATCAGCGTGTCATTATCCCGTCCCCCAAGTATCAGCGTGTCATTATCCCGTCCCCCAAGTATTAGCGTGTCATTATCCTGTCCCCCAAGTATCAGCGTGTCATTATCCTGTCCCCCAAGTGTCAGTGTGTCATTATCCCGTCCCCCAAGTATCAGCGTGTCATTATCCTGTCCCCCAAGAATTCGCGTGTCATTATCCTGTCCCCCCCAAGTGTCAGCGTGTCATAATCCTGTCACCCCAATTGTCACTGTCCTGTAACCCCAAGAAGGGCCGTAGCTATATGGGGTGCAGGGGTAGCAGCTACTACCAGCCCTGGAGACTTAGGGGGCCCAAAGACCCCTCCATCACATAAGAAGACACTAGTGTTATAAACAGCACATGGTAGGTAGGGGGCGCTGTTATAGATTTTGCATCGGGGCCCAAGAGCTTCTAGTTATGCCTCTGACCCCAAGTAACAGTATATCCTTATCTTTACCCCAAATGTCAGCATCCAGCACCTCCAAGTAATAGCATATCCTTATCCTCTACCACAAATGTGTCATTGCCCTATCTTCCTAAGTATCAGCACATCCTTATCTTGCACCCCAAGAGTCACTGTGCCATTTTCCCGTACTCCAAATATTAGTGTGTCATTATCCTGTCACGCCAATAAGTGTCATTGTCTTGTCCCCCAAATATCAGCGTGTCATTGTCCTGCACTCTGTCAGTGTCATTATCCTCTCCCCAAACTATCAGCCAGTTTTTGTCCTATACCCCAGGTGTCAATGTGTGATCTTGCACCCCAACTGTCAATGTGTCTGTGTTCTGAACCCCAAGTGTTTGCGTGTTATAGTATTGACACCCCAAATTGAGTTCTTCTGCATACAGTATGTTCACAAGGGGCCACATAAACCCAAACTTCTAGGGTCCCAGTTGGCCATAAATTGGGGTGCATATCATTCCTCTATAGCTCCTGCATATTCTGCAGTGCCGTACGCCAGGAGTAGTGCTATTGTGTATGTGGGAAGGGTCTGGTTGGAGCTTCCTTTGCAGGGTTATAAAATAGATGAGTGTGACACAGGATGGAGCAGCTGCGCATTTATGTCCTCTTCTGCTGTCCTATAGATGCACACAGTGATACACGCAGATTAGAGCATTGTGAGGGGCATACATACACGCAATGCAACAGACATATAGCCACATACATTGTAACACACAAGAGATCCAAATATATACATGCAAAGAGCCACATACATTGTAACACACACAAGCACAAATACACAGATATGCATTGTAGCAAATATATAGCCACATACATTGGAATACACAAATATACAATGTAGAAACAAAGAGCCATATACATTGTAACACACAAACACAAATAAGTAATGTAGCAAACATATAGCCACATGCATTGCAACACACAAGAGATTCAAATATATACATGCAAAGAGCCAGATACATTGTAACAGCCAGAAATGCAAATGTGCATTATAGCAAACATATAGCCACATACATCGTTACACCCCAGTGACACCCACCTCACACTTCCCTCATTGTCACCCATGTAAACACACACCTCCCTCTCATTGTCAAGAACACCCCCCCCCCCCCTCCGTGCAGCAGGTGATTGTGTTTATGATCTCCCCATATGCAGCAGGTGCAATAAGGGGCTTGTAAAGGGGGTCCAATGCAGACCCCCATTTCTTATTCTGCACTGTGCAGCAGGTGCATGCAGTAAGCTCTATATGGGGGTGATGGTATCCCCCTTCTGTCCCTGCTGTGCAGCCACCATTGTTGTTGAGCCCGGTCTCTCCTCCTCTACATACAGATGATGATGATGGTGTAAGAATATTTAAAGCAGAGCCTGGTCCCCCCTGTGTGCAGGCAGCTTCCTCCCCATCTCTCCCCCAGTTAGAGGCTCCTTCCCTGCCCTCTCATTTCTATGTCACTCCACCTCCCCTGCCTGTCTCCGCTGCCAGCAGCAGGATCTGCCTGTCTCCTCTCTGCTCTCTCCCTCCGGTAGGTTCTATCTCCTTCTCACCCCAATATTACCCGCTATGTACCCCATCTTCCATCCTTGCAACCGAGCTGTCAATCATCCCCTGCACCCGCTCCCTCTGATCCCTCCAGACAGCAGCAGATCGTATATTACCTCCATGTAGCCCCCTCCCCAGCCCCCACTGCACCTGTAACCGAGCTGTCAGTCATCCCCTGCATGCAGCACCCCAATCTGCTCCACCTGCAGCTGGGAACCTGTTACCCCCTCCAGTCAGCAGCAGGTAACATAGCACCCCCCCCCCCCTCCGTCTCCTGCACCTGTAACCCAGCTGTCAGTCATGCATGCTACACCTGCTCCTCCTGCAGCTCCAGTCCTTCTCATGCTGTCCATCCAACGGCAGGATGCATATCACCTTCTAGAAGCAACCTGTCAGTCATCCCCTGCATGCAACACCCCATCCTGCTCCACCTGCAGCTGAGAACCTGTCAGCTCCTGCATGCAGCACCTGCCCCTCCTGGTCCTACTGTATAGGGACGAGCTCAGCTGCCTCACTGCGGTCATCTGCAGCTGTTTGGAGGTTCAGCACCCCGGACTGCAGGGCATTGCTTCAGAGGCCGCAAAATAAGGATGGTGATTAGGTGATCACTGTCAGTGCAGAGACCCCCCCCCCCCCCCATCCCTGCTCAGGATCTCCGTCCTGGCAGCAGCTTTGTCGGGGGTTCCCTCTTTTTTACCCTGCCCCCACCTTGCTCAGGTATTTACCAGTCCCACCCCCTCATCTATATACTGGATCCCTTTTAACCCCCCCCCCCCCCCCACACACACACACTTTACAGTGATACTTCCAGCTCTGCAGGACCCTCAAATATTGCCCCCAGGAAATCCAGCAGCACCTCTTCCATAATCGCCTAGCTGTATAGGGAAACCCCGCATTGCTCCCTCCCAGGTATCTCAGCTATGCCCTCCTTAATCATCGATCTCTGTAGCCCCTCAGGTATCCCAGCAGTGCCCCCTGCTCAATCACCTACCTCTATGGCCCCCAAAGAATTCATCATATCATTGCCCCCCAGGTATTCCAAGAGTGCCCCATTTTAATCGCCTCATTGCCCCCCCCCCCCAGATATCCCAGCATTGCCCCCTCCTTAATCATCTATCTCTGTAGCCCTTCAAGTATCCCAAAAGTGTCCCCTCCTTATTCACCTTTTTGACCCCCAGTTATCCCAGCAGTGCCCCCTCCTAAATCACTTATCTCTGTAGCCCCCAAGTATTTCAGCCGTGCCCCCTCCTTAATCACACCTTGCGCCCAGGTATGCCAGCACTTCACCCTTCTTAATCACCGTATTCTCCCCAGGTATCTCAGCAGTGCCCCCTCCTCAATCACCTATCTCTGTAGTCCTCCAAGTATCCCAAAAGTGTCCCCTCCTTAATCACTTCCTAGCCCCCAGGTATCCCAGAAGTGTCCTCAATCACCTATCTCTGTACCCCCCCCCCCAGTATCCCAGCAATGTCCATCCTTAATCACACCCTTGCCCCCCAGTTATGCTAGCACTGCGCCCTTCTTAATCACCTCCTTGCCCCCAGGTATCAAAGCAGTGCCCCCTCCTCAATACCTATCTCTGTAGCCCCCCAAGTACCCCCCCCTAATTACATTCTTGCCCCCAGGTATGCCAGCACTTCACCCTTCTTAATCACCTTATTCTCCCCAGGTATCTCAGCAGTGCCCCCTCCTCAATCACCTATCTCTGTAGTCCTCCAAGTATCCCAAAAGTGTCCCCTCCTTAATCACTTCCTAGCCCCCAGGTATCCCAGAAGTGTCCTCAATCACCTATCTCTGTACCCCCCCCCCCCCCCCCAGTATCCCAGCAATGTCCATCCTTAATCACACCCTTGCCCCCCAGTTATGCTAGCACTGCGCCCTTCTTAATCACCTCCTTGCCCCCAGGTATCAAAGCAGTGCCCCCTCCTCAATACCTATCTCTGTAGCCCCCCCAAGTACCCCAGCAGTGCCCCCTTCTCAATACCTATCTCTGTAGCTCCTCAAGTATCCCAGCAGTGCCCCCTCCTTAATTACATTCTTGCCCCCAGGTATGCCAGCCCTGCACCCTTCTTAATCACCCCATTGCCCCTTAGGTATCCTAGCACTACCCCTTTTGTACCCTGTTTTCAGCCAGCTCTGCAGCTCCCAGGTGCAGTCTGACTCATCCAGTTCTGCACTCCCCTCCTTCGGAGCCGGTGCCCCCAACACAGCTCTTGGCTATCCCCCTATTAACCCCTACTATTCCGCTAACCCCGCAGACACCAGGTATGCCCGTCTAATGCAGCCCCCCGTACCTGGCAGTGCTGCCCCCCTGATGACGCTGCCCTCCCTCCTCAGGTCCCTCCGCACCCCCAGCCGGAGGATGTGATCGGGAGTCTCCGCGGCGAGTGATCAGCGTCCTCCGGAGTGGGCTGTGATCGGTGTCCGTGTCCCCGGGGATTCCCAGCGTCACCATGTCCGAGGTGCTGCCCTTCAGCGAGGCCGAGCAGCGGGGGCACTACGCGGATGGAGGGGGCGACATGGCCGGACAGATCCCCCTCACCTGCCGCCTGCAGGACACCGGCAACTTCTACGGCAGCTCGGGGCAGGGGGGCGGCAAGAGGCCCCCCAAACTCGGCCAGATCGGCCGCAGCAAGAGAGGTGGGTACCCCTAAATCCTCATTGTTTGTATCCATTTTGCTTCCCATCCCTTGTACCCCTAAATCCTGCCCATGTACCCCAAATAGATCTCTAAACCTTGCCCCTAAAATCCTGTATGAATGTACCCCCAGCTAGACTCAAATCCTTCCTGTATACACCCCTTTGTTTGCACCCAGCCTTGAACCCCCAATAATGGCTGTGCTGCCCCCCCCATGTACCCCTAAATCCTGCCTATGTACACAATATAAGCACCTTGTATGCTGCCCCCCATGTAGTCCAAAATCATGTCTGTAAGCACTTCCTGCACCCATCACTAATGCACATATGTATCCTGCTGCCCCCCTGCAGGCCTTCTAAATGTAGCACCTGGGTTTACCTGGCAGGTACCCCACAGTGTTATCTATCAGGTACCCCACAATGTTATCTATCAGGTACCCCACAGTGTTACCTATCAGGTACCCCACAATGTTATCTATCAGGTACCCCAATATGTAACCTATCAGGTACCCCACAATGTTATCTATCAGGTACCCCACAATGTTATCTATCAGGTACCCCACAGTGTTATCTATCAGGTACCCCACAATGTTATCTATCAGGTACCCCACAGTGTTACCTATCAGGTACCCCACAGTGTTATCTATCAGGTACCCCACAATGTTATCTATCAGGTACCCCACAGTGTTACCTATCAGGTACCCCACAATATTATCTATCAGGTACCCCACAATATTATCTATCAGGTACCCCACAGTGTTACCTATCAGGTACCCCGCAATGTTACCTATCAGGTACCCCACAATGTTACCTATCAGGTACCCCACAATGTTACCTATCAGATACCCCACACTGTTATCAATCAGGTACCCCACAATGTTATCTATCAGGTACCCCACAGTGTTATCTATCAGGTACCCCACAATGTTACCTTTCAGGTACCCCACAATGTTATCTGTCAGGTACCCCACAATATTATCTATCAGGTACCCCACAATGTTATCTGTCAGGTACCCCACAATATTATCTATCAGGTACCCCACAGTGTTACCTATCAGGTACCCCGCAATGTTACCTATCAGGTACCCCAATATGTTACCTATCAGGTACCCCACAATGTTACCTATCAGATACCCCACAATGTTATCTATCAGGTACCCCACAATGTTATCTATCAGGTACCCCACAGTGTTATCTGTCAGGTACCCCACAGTGTTACCTATCAGGTACCCCACAATGTTATCTATTAGGTCCCCCACAGTGTTATCTATCAGGTACCCCAATATGTTATCTATCAGGTACCCCACAGTGTTATCTATCAGGTACCCCACAATGTTATCTATCAGGTACCCCAATATGTTACCTATCAGGTACCCCACAGTGTTACCTATTGGGTACCTCACAATGTTATGTCATGTACCCCACAATGTTATCTATCAGGTACCCCACAATGTTACCTGTCAGGTACCTCACAATGTTATCTATCAAGTACCCCACAATGTTACCTGTCAGGTACCCCACAGTGTTATCTGTCAGGTACCCCACAATGTTACCTATCAGGTACCCCACAATGTTATCTATCAGGTCCCCCACAATGTTACCTATCAGGTCCCCCACAATGTTACCTATCAGGTACCCCACAATGTTATCTATCAGGTACCTCACAATGTTACCTGTCAGGTACCCCACAATGTTACCTATCAGGTACCCCACAATGTTATCTATAAGATACCCCACAATGTTACCTATCAGGTACCCCACAATGTTATCTATAAGGTACCCCACAATGTTATCTATCAGGTACCCCACAATGTTATCTATTAGGTCCCCCACAATGTTACCTATCAGGTCCCCCACAATGTTACCTATCAGGCACCCCACAATGTTATCTATCAGGCACCCCACAGTGTTACCTATCAGGTCCCCCACAATGTTACCTATCAGGCACCCCACAATGTTACCTATCAGGCACCCCACAGTGTTATCTATCAGGTCCCCCGCAGTGTTACCTATCAGGTACCCCACAGTGTTACCTATCAGGTACCCCACAGTGTTACCTATCAGGTACCCCACAGTGTTATCTATCAGGTGCCCCACAATGTTATATATCAGATACCCCACAATGTTACCTATCAGGCACCCCACAGTGTTACCTTTCAGGTACCCCACAGTGTTATTTATCAGGTACCCCACAATATTATCTATCAGGTACCCCACAATGTTACCTATCAGGCACCCCACAATGTTACCTATCAGGTACCCCACAATATTATCTATCAGGTACCCCACAATGTTACCTATCAGGTACCCCACAGTGTTATCTATCAGGTACCCCACAGTGTTATCTATCAGGTACCCCACAGTGTTACCTTTCAGGTACCCCACAGTGTTACCTATGGCTCCTTACTTGTATCCCATAAGCAGTAAGAAAGCGTGTAGTTCTATAATATACAATATGTCTCCAATAATATTACTACTTGCACCCTAGAAACCATGATACCTGCACCCCACAATATTATTGCCTGCACCCACAAACAGTTATATGTGCACTCTATAACATTGCTGCCAGCACCCTGTAAACACTGATTGTCACGCCTTATATTTATACTACCTGCGCCCTTTATAAAATATCTCTATAATATTGCCTGCACCCTATATAGAGTGATACATGAATTTATAATATTATTGCCTGCACCTATAATAATAATGACAATGCCTGAACCTTATGAATAGGAATAGGTGGTGTACCCTATATACAGTGACATGTGCCCCCTATAATATTACTACTTGTACCCTTTATACACTGACATGTGCCCCCTATAATATTACTACTTGTACCCTTTATACAGTGACATGTGCCCCCTAAAATATTACTACTTGTACCCTATATACAGTGACATGTGCCCCCTAAAATATTACTACTTGTACCCTATATACACTGACATGTGCCCCCTATAATATTACTACTTGTACCCTTTATACAGTGACATGTGCCCCCTAAAATATTACTACTTGTACCCTATATACACTGACATGTGCCCCCTATAATATTACTACTTGTACCCTTTATACAGTGACATGTGCCCCCTAAAATATTACTACTTGTACCCTATATACAGTGACATGTGCCCCCTATAATATTACTACTTGTACCCTATATACAGCAACACATGCATCCTACAATACTACTACTAGTACCCCTTAAATAGTGACATGTACACCGTATAATATTACTACTTGCACCCTATATACAGTGACATGTGCGCCCTATAATATTACTACTTGTGCCCTATATACACTGACATGTGGACCCTATAATATTACTACTTGCACCCTATATACAGTGACATGTGCGCCCTATAATATTACTACTTGTGCCCTATATACACTGACATGTGCACCCTATAATATTACTACTTGTACCCTATATACAGTGACACACTATATACAGTGACATGTTCACACTATAATATTACTACTTGTACCGTATATACACTGACATGTGGACCCTATAATATTACTACTTGCACCCTATATACACTTACATGTGCACCCTATAATAATATTACTTGTGCCCTATATACACTGACATGTGCACCCTATAATATTACTACTTGTACCCTATATACACTGACATGTGCCACCTATAATATTACTACTTACACCCTATATACAGTGACATGTGCCCCCTATAATATTACTACTTACACCCTATATACACTGACATGTGCACCCTATAATATTACAACTTGTACCCTATATACTCTGACATGTGCGCCCTATAATATTCCTACTTGTACCCTATATACACTGACATGTGCACTCTATAATATTACTACTTGCACCCTATAAACAGTGACATGTGCACCCTATAATATTACTACTTACACCCTATATACAGTGACATGTGCCCCCTATAATATTACTACTTACACCCTATATACACTGACATGTGCACCCTATAATATTACAACTTGTACCCTATATACACTGACATGTGCACTCTATAATATTACCACTTGTACCTTATAATATTATTACCTGCACCCTATAAACATTGACATGTGCCCCCTATAATATTACTACTTGTGCCCTATATACACTGACATGTGCACCCTATAATATTACTACTTGTACCCTATATACACTGACATATGCACCCTGTAATATTACTACTTGTGCCCTATATACAGCGACACATGCATCCTATACTATTACTACTAGTACCCCATAAACAGTTACATGTGGACCCTATAATATTACTACTTGCACCCTATAAACAGTTACATGTGCACCCTATAATATTACTACTTGTACCCTATATACAAGGACAAATGCCCCTATAATATTACTACTTACACCGTATATACACTGACCTGTGCATCTTATAATATTACTACTTGTACCCTATATACAATGACATGTACACCCAATAATATTACTACTTGTGCCCTATAAACAGTGACACGCAGATTCTATGATATTATTACTTGCACCCTATATACAGTGACACGTGGATTCTATAATATTACTACTTGCACCATATATACAGTGATACGTGCCCCCTATAATATTACTACTTGCGCCCTATATACATTGACACATACACCCTATAATATTACTTCTTGCACCCTATAGACAGTGACATGTGAATCCTATAATATTACTACTTGTACCCTATATACAGTGACACACAGATTCTATAATATTACTACTTGCACCATATATACAGTGACACGTGCATCCTATAATATCACTACTTACACCCTATATACAGTGACACGCAGATTGTATAATATTATTACTTGCACCCTATATACACTGACATGTGCACCCTATAATATTACTACTTGTTCCCTATATACTCTGACATGTGCCCACTATAATTTTACTATTTGCACCTGATATACACTGACATATGGGCCATATAATATCACTACTTCTACCCTATATATAGAGTCACATGTGCACCCTATAATATTACTTCATGCACCCTATATACAGTGACACATGCACCCTATAATAGTACTACTTGTAGCCTATATACTCTGACATGTGCACCCTATAATATTACGACTTGTTCCCTATATACTCTGACATGTGCACCCTATAATATTACTACATGCACCCTATATACAGTGACATGTGCCCCCTATAATATTACTGCTTGTACCCTATATACACTGACATGTGCACCCTGTAATATTACGACTTGTTCCCTATATACTCTGACATGTGCACCCAATAATATTACTACTTGTACCCCATATACAATATCATGTGCACCCTATAATATTACTACTTGTACCCTATATACACTGACATGTGCACTCTATAATATTACTACTCGTGGCCTATATACAGTGACACGCGCACCCTATAATATTACTACTAGAACCCCTTAAATATTGACATGTGCACCCTATAATATTACTATTTCTACCGTATATACACTGACATGTGCCCCCTATAATATTACTACTTGTGCCCTATATACTCTGACATGTGCCCCCTATAATTTTACAACTTGTACCCTATATACACTGACATGTGGACCCTATAATATTACTAATTGTACCCTATATGCACTGACATGTGCACCCTATAATATTACTACTTGTACCCTATATACAGTGACACGCGCACCCTATAATATTACTACTAGTACCCCTTAAATAGTGACATGTGCACCCTATAATATTACTATTTCTACCCTATATACAGTGACATGTGCTCTCTATAATATTACTACTTGTACCCTATATACACTAACATGTGCATCCTATAATATTACAACTTGTACCCTATATACACTGACATGTGCACCCTATAATATTACTAATTGTACCCTATATACAGTGACATGTGCACCCTATAATATCACTACTTGTACCCTATATACACTGACATGTGCACCCTATAATATTACTACTTGTGCCCTATATACACTGACATGTGCACCCTATAATATTACTACTTGCACCCTATAAACACTGACATGTGCACCCTATAATATTACTACTTGTACACTATATACAGTGACATGTGCCCCCTATAATATTACTGCTTGTACCCTATAAACAGTGACATGTGCACCCTATAATATTACTACTTGTACCCTATATACTCTGACATGTGCACCCTGTAATATTACTACTTGTACCCTATATACTCTGACATGTGCACCCTGTAATATTACGACTTGTTCCCTATATACTCTGACATGTGCACCCAATAATATTACTACTTGTACTCTATATACACTGACATGTGCACCCTATAATATTACTACTCGTGCCCTATATACAGTGACACGCGCACCCTATAATATTACTACTAGAACCCCTTAAATATTGACATGTGCACCCTATAATATTACTATTCTACCCTATATACACTGACTTGTGCCCCCTATAATATTACTACTTGTGCCCTATATACTCTGACATGTGCCCCCTATAATTTTACAACTTGTACCCTATATACACTGACATGTGGACCCTATAATATTACTAATTGTACCCTATATGCACTGACATGTGCACCCTATAATATTACTACTTGTACCCTATATACAGTGACACGCGCACCCTATAATATTACTACTAGTACCCCTTAAATAGTGACATGTGCACCCTATAATATTACTATTTCTACCCTATATACAGTGACATGTGCTCTCTATAATATTACTACTTGTACCCTATATACACTAACATGTGCATCCTATAATATTACAACTTGTACCCTATATACACTGACATGTGGACCCTATAATATTACTAATTGTACCCTATATACAGTGACATGTGCACCCTATAATATCACTACTTGTACCCTATATACACTGACATGTGCACCCTATAATATTACTACCTGTGCCCTATATACACTGACATGTGCACCCTATAATATTACTACTTGCACCCTATAAACACTGACATGTGCACCCTATAATATTACTACTTGTACCCTATATACAGTGACATGTGCCCCCTATAATATTACTACTTGTACCCTATATACAGTGACATGTGCCCCCTATAATATTACTGCTTGCAGCCTATAAACAGTGACATGTGCACCCTATAATATTACTACTTGTACCCTATAAACACTGACATGTGCCCCCTATAATATTACTGCTTGTGCCCTATATACAGTGACACGTGTCGCCTATAATATTACTACTAGTACCCGTTAAATAGTGACATGTGCACCCTATAATATTACTACTTGTACCCTATATACACTGACATGTGGACCCTATAATATTACTACTTGTGCCCTATATACAGTGACATGTGCACCCTATAATATTACTACCTGCACACTATAAAAAGTGACACATGCCCCTATAATTTTACTACTTGCATTCTATATACAGTGATATGTGCCCCCTATAATATTATTACTTGCACCCTATATACAGTGACACGTGCACCCTATAATATTACTAATTGTACCCTATATACACTGACACGTGCACCCTATAATATTACTACTTGTTCCCTATATACTCTGACATGTGCACACTATAAAATTAATAGTTGTTCCCTATATACATTGACATGTGCACCCTATAATATTACTACTTGTACCCCATATACACTGACATGTGGACCCTATAATATTACTACTTGTACCCTATATACACTGACATGTTCACCCTAAAATATTACTAGCTGCACCCTATAGTATTACTACTTCTACCCTATATACAGTGACATGTGCACCCTATAATATTACTACTTGTACCCTATATACAGTGACATGTGCACCCTATATTACTACTTGCACCCTATAATATTACTACTTGTACCCTATAAACACTGACATGTGCCCCCTATAATATTACTACTTGCACCCTATATACAGTGACATGTGCACCCTATAATATTACTACTTACACCCTATATACACTGGCATGTGCACCCTATAATATTGCTACTTACACCCTATATACAAGGACAAATGCCCCTATAATATTACTACTTACACCGTATATACACTGACCTGTGCATCTTATAATATTACTACTTGTACCCTATATACAGTGACACGTGCACCCTATAATATTACTACTTACACCGTATATACAGTGACACGCAGATTCTATGATATTACTACTTGCACCCTATATACAGTGACACGTGGATTCTATAATATTACTACTTGCACCATATATACAGTGATACGTGCCCCCTATAATATTACTACTTGCGCCATATATACAGTGATACGTGCCCCCTATAATATTACTACTTGCGCCCTATATACATTGACACATACACCCTATAATATTACTTCTTGCACCCTATAGACAGTGACATGTGAATCCTATAATATTACTACTTGCACCATATATACAGTGACACGCAGATTGTATAATATTATTACTTGCACCCTATATACACTGACATGTGCACCCTATAATATTACTACTTGTTCCCTATATACTCTGACATGTGCCCACTATAATTTTACTATTTGCACCTGATATACACTGACATATGGGCCATATAATATCACTACTTCTACCCTATATATACACTGACATGTGGACCCTATAATATTACTACTTGTGCCCTGTATACAGTGACATGTGCACCCTATAATATTACTACTTGTGCCCTATATACAGTGACATGTGCACCCTATAATATTACTACTTATGCCCTATATACAGTGACATGTGCCCCCTATAATATTACTGCTTGTACCCTATATACACTGACATGTGGACCCTATAATATTACTACTTGTGCCCTATATACAGTGACATGTGCACCCTATAATATTACTACTTGTGCCCTATATACAGTGACATGTGCACCCTATAATATTACTACTGGCACCCTATAAACAGTGACATGTGCACCCTATAATATTACTACTGGCACCCTATAAACAGTGACATGTGCACCCTATAATATTTCTACTTGTTCCCTATAATATTACTACTTGCACCCTATAAACAGTGACATGTGCATCCTATAATATTACTACTTGTACCCTATATACATTGACATGTGCACTCTATAATATTACTGCTTGCACCCTATAAACAATGACATGTGCGCCCTAAAATATTACTACTTGTACCCTATAAACACTGACATGTGCCCCCTATAATATTACAACTTGTACCCTATATACACTGACATGTGCTCTCTATAATATTACTACTTGTGCTCTATATACACTGACATGTGCCCCCTATAATATTACTACTTGCACCCTATAAACAATGACATGTGCCCCCTATAATATTACTACTTGTACCCTATAAACACTGACATGTGCCCCCTATAATATTACTACTTGTACCCTATAAACACTGACATGTGCCCCCTATAATATTACTACTTGTACCCTATAAACACTGACATGTGCCCCCTATAATATTACTACTTGTACCCTATAAACACTGACATGTGCCCCCTATAATATTACTACTTGTACCCTATATAAAGTGACATGTGCACCCTATAATATTACTACGTGCACACTATATACAGCGACATGTGCACCCTATAATATTAATACTGGTACCCTATATAAAGTGACATGTGCACCCTATAATATTACTACGTGCACACTATATACAGTGACATGTGGACCCTATAATATTAATACTGGTACCTTATATACACTGACATGTGCCCCCTATAATATTACTGCTTGCACCCTATATACACTGACATGTGCCCCCTTTAGTATTACTACTTGTACCCTATAGTATTACTACTTGTGCCCTATATACAGTGACATGTGCACCCTATAATATTACTACTTGTACCCTATATACACTGACATGTGCCCCCTATAATATTACTGCTTGCACCCTATATACACTGACATGTGCCCCCTATAGTATTACTACTTGTACCCTATAGTATTACTACTTGTGCCCTATATGCAGTGACATGTGCACCCTATAATATTACTACTTGTGCCCTATATACACTGACATGTGCACCCTATAATATTACTACTTGTACCCTATATACACTGACATGTGCCCCCTATAATATTACTGCTTGCACCCTATATACACTGACATGTGCCCCCTATAGTATTACTACTTGTACCCTATAGTATTACTACTTGTGCCCTATATACAGTGACATGTGCACCCTATAATATTACTACTTGTACCCTATATACACTGACATGTGCCCCCTATAATATTACTGCTTGCACCCTATATACACTGACATGTGCCCCCTATAGTATTACTACTTGTACCCTATAGTATTACTACTTGTGCCCTATATGCAGTGACATGTGCACCCTATAATATTACTACTTGTGCCCTATATACACTGACATGTGCACCCTATAATATTACTACTTGTACCCTATATACACTGACATGTGCCCCCTATAATATTACTGCTTGTACCCTATATACACTGACATGTGGACCCTATAATATTACTACTTGTACCCTACATACACTGACATGTGCCCCCTATAATATTACTACTTGTACCCTATATACAGTGACATGTGCACCCTATAGTATTACTATTTGTGCCCTATATACAGTGACATGTGCACCCTATAATATTACTGCTTGTACCCTACATACACTGACATGTGCCCCCTATAATATTACTACTTACACCCTATATACAGTGACATGTGCACCCTATAATATTACTACTTGTGCCCTATATACACTGACATGTGCACCCTATAATATTACTACTTGTACCCTATATACACTGACATGTGCCCCCTATAATATTACTACTTGTACCCTATATACAGTGACATGTGCACCCTATAGTATTACTACTTGTACCCTATATACAGTGACATGTGCACCCTATAATATTACTACTTGTACCCTTTATACAGTGACATGTGCCCCCTATAATATTACTACTTGTACCCTTTATACAGTGACATGTGCCCCCTATAATATTACTACTTGTACCCTATATACAGTGACATGTGCCCCCTATAATATTACTACTTGTACCCTATATACAGTGACATGTGCACCCTATAGTATTACTACTTGTACCCTATATACAGTGACATGTGCACCCTATAATATTACTACTTGTACCCTTTATACAGTGACATGTGCCCCCTATAATATTACTACTTGTACCCTTTATACAGTGACATGTGCCCCCTATAATATTACTACTTGTACCCTTTATACAATGACACGTGCACCATATAATATTACTACTTGCACTATATAAACATTGTTATTTCGTATCGGCACCTAATGATTATGTAAGACAGCAGCCGCCTATGATTATATATGATGATGTCAGCACCTAATGACTATTCATGATGTCACCAGCACTCAGTGATTATATATGATCTCATCAACAGCCAATGACTATGAATGATGTCAGAAGCAGCCAGTGATTATCTGTGATGTCATCCGCACTCAATAATTCTATATGATGTCATCAGCACCCATGATATTGACCCCTCTAATGTGTATGGATATGACGATATAATCTGAAATAGACATGTGACCACGACCAGTAGAAGTCGCCTGGGCCTCAGTGCCTCATCTGAGAGATTGCAGTTTTTCCATCTATGGTCATGTACAGATTTGCGCTGCCGCTCTAACGATGTGCTTCTGTTTGCAGTGGTGATAGAAGATGAGCGGATTGAAGCCGTTCTTACGATGTCCGAGAAGGCTCCACCTGCTGTTTAAGCCTCCCCAACCTTCAAGGATCTCACCGACCAACCCAACCACACCATATATTGGATCTGCGGCTGCCATCAACAACTTTACCACTTATCCTAACCAGATCATGTTCGTGGGGGAGGGGCCCAGGCCGGTCCAGGAAACGATAAGAGACGTGAAATATATATCCGGATGAAGGGAACATAGACCATGCCATCAAGCTTCCATGCAGCAGCTGAGCTTAGAATGTCCACCACCACCATCATCTGGGGGGGCATTTCAAACAATTCCCTGCGCTCTCCACCCCATTCTAGGATGAGTCCTCCACCATTGTAAGAGCGTGGCCCGTATCATCGTATGCGGGTTCTTCTTTTCCATCCATCTTATTTTTTATACGCCAAATTAATGAAGATCCCAGAGATTTGGGGGCCAATAACACCAAGGACATTACTGCGTAACCATAACCTCCGACTCGCCTAGTTGCTATAACGCCCCCCCTCATTTTACCCCAATACGGATGGCAACTGTAGGGGCTACAGGTCCGAGGCGTCGGCTCCTCCAGTGAGTACAGATCACCGACATCATCTTCCCCATGTTTCTAAAAAAAAAAAAATAAGAAAAAGTATGAAAAATGTTTTATTTTTCCTCATTTAACCCAGACATTTAGCACTTGGATTAAGCCAAGTTCTCCGGAACTCCAGGACCGATGACCACTCTACGCATAATGAAGTCCTATCTGTCATGTCAAAGACTGCAACAACAAAAAAATCCTATTTTTCACTTTTTTTTTTTTTGGACATTGCTGTTGACCATTTTTGGTTGGGGTCAACATTAGCCATGTCATTAAACCGTGGGTGGGTGACGGGGGATGTACTGTTTTTACCGACACCTTGATGCTCTAGTAGGCCATCGATGAGCGGAAGGGGGTTAGATGATGCAAAACGCACAACTGAATCTTCTCTATAACCTCCATCGAATGTTGCCCCTCCAAAAAGTGGACCCCTATATAACAGATATACAAGAAGATCTCTCATGGACCTGTAAGAAGCCCCTACAAGGTCCCGATAAGCCATGAAGACCAACTCGTTTTTGGAAGGAACCATCAACAGAGTTTATTGACAACCAAAGTTTACCAATTAGTCGTGACCCCCCCCCCCTCAACTGAAACGATGGCCAGTGGGCAGCATTAGGGTGGACGGTCACGTAACGCATGCACAGGGCAACCAACAAAAAGTGGTGGCCGCAGGAAGTAGTCTTATCCACCACTGGCTCCTAACCAGTACTCAACATGTCAGCCATGACGGTCAGCATACGGGAATGATAAGCCACCGTTTTTTTTTTTTTACTTCAGACACCCTTTAAGCAATGAGAGAAGCTATTAAATTGATAACAGCGAGCAATAGCTTGCCGTAAGATTGCCCCGTATTATGTGTCGGTCGGTCATTCGGTCTACAGAAGGGTTAATATCACTGGAGAACATCGTTTTGAAGCGCGACGCTCATCAGCTGCTGCACAGAACCGTAAGAACGCCTCCCTGGGCCGCAGAAGGATTTTAATCTTGACCCAGATTTCTCTGGGAGGAAAAAAAAAAAAACTGCTGTTCATAATATTGTATGTCTGAATTCCTGGCGGAGCGCGAGGCGGTCGCCGTCCCGCCCGCTGTGTTCTAAATACTGTTTACATGATTTAATCTTGCAAAAAATCGACATATATATATAAGTACATATATATGTGACAAACTGTGCACCTTTGCATGCAAATATCGTTTTTTGACATGTGACATTCTACGACGAATGGGATTATTTTTAGCCGTGCAATATCGCGTAATTCCTCGACTATTGTAAAGGAGAAAGAATTATCATTTGTATTTTTTTAAAAGAGAGAGACAATTGTATTGCTTCCTGCTCCGGCCTCGGCGGCTCCCTGCGCCGGCAGGCCACTTTGTTCTATTTTTTTATTTTACGGTTTGCTTCCTGCGTGCGTGTGCTGTAACCTTCCCGCCTTTTTTTTTTAGATTTTTTTTTTTTTTTTTGACGGAGCCGTCTCTTTAAGATGTTCTAGATTTAATATATTGTCTTCGGAGCTGAGGATGATGATGATGATGGGGTGGGGGGAGCTGAGAACATCTGTGAGGCCCATTTGGCCCTTTGGTGCTGAAGGGGTTCAATAAAAAAAGTCACCGGGAGGCCTGATGGTTCCATAGAAAAGCAAGTGCCAAATGTCTTTTGCAACTACTGCATACCCGGGTCTTGGTTCAGCTCCAGCGCTTTCTGGGGTGACCCTCGGGCCATTTTGTTTTTTTTTCTACAGGGGCAACCGTAGTTTAGGGGCGTACTGGGATTTAGACTTCCGCTGCGGCTCGGAGGCGGTTGCTTCCATGATTTTTTTCCTTTTTCAGCTTTTGGAGTAATAGGTTGCTGTTCCTTTAAATGGGAGGGGCGGAGTCATCCTCCATGTTGGCTTTGGTTTTTTGGTTTTTTTTTTTCTTATTTTTCATATTTAACGCAATCAGATTTCAGGAAAGATTTTTATGCGTCACAAAGATCCGCTTTTTTTTTGTCCACCATTTTGAGTTGCGTTGTGTATGTGCGTGTGTACATATATATATATATCCTTCAGAGATGCTGAGATGGTCACAAGATCCTGCACTCTTCCGTTCTTCCTTACAATTCTAGATGATGTGTATATATATATTTATCTTTTTCGTTAAATTAATGAAACAAATGGGACTGTATTACACGTTCACGCTGCTGGGGGGGATGCGGTGGAAGCCCCCTTTAAGGGGTCCCACCCTCTACATACTACGGAAGCAGCCATTTTGTGAGCAGGACCCGTATTCTGACTATGACTCGC
Organism: Eleutherodactylus coqui; assembly: GCF_035609145.1. Lineage (NCBI taxonomy): Eukaryota > Metazoa > Chordata > Amphibia > Anura > Eleutherodactylidae > Eleutherodactylus > Eleutherodactylus coqui. The sequence goes on from NC_089842.1 coordinate 17,496,613, forward strand.
CATCCGCCATAACACTCGTAGAAGTTAGTGGGTATAATTGTGCAATTCCTTTGACCTATACCGACGGTTGTAATATCTATGGACTGTATAAAGCTGACAGATGGCATCACGGGGTTCGAATCGCGTGAGCGTGCTCACAAAATGGCGGCTACCGGCGTGTGTAGACTTTAAATAGCACTGAATACGTTATCTGCATGGCTCAGGATTTCCGAATATCTCGCGGCTACAGATTAGGGTCGGGGGCCATCTTGTGGCTACATGGATTTGTGTAGATACTCTGGAGTTTCCTGAAAGGACTTACGGTACGTCGCTTATGGTGCATTCCTACCCAAGCTTTAAGTCTCAAGTAAGCAACGTACATTGTTGAACTGCAACCCCCAGCTACCGTGCTTCGAGGTGCGCTTCAATCACTAAAATGGATTCCGAAACCGCTCCGGTGATGACGGTTTCACGCGTTGCTTTCCTGCGACGGCGATTTCTGTGGACAAAAAGTCAGGATTGAAAAAAAAAAAAAATTTTAATGGCTGCTACGATGGACTCTTTGTAACGATACAGTCGGGATTTCAAAATGGCTGCTATACGGTAGACTGTATTTGAAATAGTCAGGGCATATAATGGCTGCTAATGTGGTGGACGGTATAAAAAACAGCCAGAGATTCCAAATGGATGCTGCGCGATGGACTGGGTGAGAAACTGCGCTTCAAAATGGCTTCCATGTGGCAAGGTATACAAAATCCAACCAAGACTTCAAAATGGCTGCCGGACTGTGAACTAGATGAGACTGCGGTCATATGCGATCGCAGTTCGGCGCAAAGGTTGCAGCATGCTGCACTATTTCAGTCTGGAAATTTTGTGAGTAGCATGCCGGAAGCACGGTGGACCCATTAATTACTGTCAGCGGAGTCCTGTGGCGCCAGTTGGGTCCGGCTGAAGAAGGGGCCTTGTTGTCCATCGCAACCAATCAGAATTCGACTTCCGGTTCCCAACTTTGTTGTACTCGGTGCCCCGTCAAACTTCAGCGGGCGCAGGTTTCAGTTATAATTTACACCAGTTTGTGGCATTAATTATGCGTAAATGCGTCGGTCTGGGGTGGCCATGTCCACCTCCAGAAGCCCCGCCCACTTTCCCAGAAAGTGGTGAGGGCGGCAGAGAAAGCTAAGAGTTTTTCAAAAGTGGTTTTGCGCAAAAATTATTCCATGCCCAAATTCAATTTGCAAATGTCCGCCCGTCTTCGTGCACCCAGGGCCTTATTTATGAATATCGGCGTGTATTGCGCCAATTCTTCTGAGAACTCAGCAGTCTTAAATTGCACCAAACGTAGAAAAGTGGCGCACGGACTTTGGCACAATTTACGCTGCACCAAAAATAGGAAAGATGCGCCCAAAAAGCACCAATTTGTTGTGTGCGGTAATAATGCGCCAATTTGAATCCCAAAATACGCTTTGAACCACAAATTAAATTCTGCTTTATGAGCCAGCCGTCTAATGACTGATTGTTAACAAATAAAATGGGGGTAAAAACATGAAAAAAAAAACACCCAGCCGTGTCGTTTATTTAGCACCACAAAATGTGCCAATTTCCGCTTAACACTTCGACGTGCGCCAAAGTGGCACCAGTTCGCACTTGGAAATATGTTTCGCTCTAAAAATGTTATTCTGCAGCATCTGCTGATAGAAAATAATTAGTCAAAATAATGATTCTAAAACAAAAAATGGGCAAAATCGAGAAAAAAAAACACTATGTAGTTGGATTTGCCCCAAAACGAGCGTGCGCCAAAAATTTGCAACAAATGCCACTTCGTTGATTTTCATTAGATTTGTTTAGCTCCACCAATGTACCGGCACTTACTTGTAATTAGGTTTTATGAAGACAGAAGCCACGCCCACTTTCAGGGAAGGAACACAAACTTCGAGTTTGTCGGATCTTCTTCTTCTGTTTGGCGCAAACTATTTGTAAATTTGCCTAGAATTCTGTGCGCCTTAATTCTGGCGCAGTTTTAGCCGCCTTCATAAATAAGGGCCGCCGTGCGGTGAATCATCTGCAGCGTTCAAACGCATCTTGACTATATTTTACGCGTCTCATACAACATTCTGGAATAATTGTTGTTGCACTAAATTAAGTAACTCCCAGAACGAGGGCATCACTAGCTAATCATCGGGGTCTGACCGCCACGACCTTCGCCGGTGCGCACCACCACATTCATTTCAATGGGACCACCGGGGATAGCTTGAGCTTCAACTCCACTATCTCCACCAGTTTCATTGAAATTAATGGATCATCGCCCGATTCAGGTGGGGATGCCCTGGACTCCCCTTCTCCCAATCAGCGGGGGTCTCAGTGGTCGGACCCCATCGATCAGATCGTAATCCTCCATTCAGTGGATAGGGAAAGTTTAATTTCTTGTTACAACCCCTTTAAAAAATGTCAAGTTAAAGGGGTGATCTAGGACTTTTACTATTGGTGATCTATCCTAGGTCATAAATAGTTGATTGTTGAGGGTCCGCCAATCGGCATTCCGCTCAATAGCTGATCTCCAGGCTCGCTATTAGTATGGAGAACTCTGGAAGTAGATAGTGCTGTCCATATTACAGTGGCCTGTTGTGGTACTACAGGCAAAGCACTCATTGAGTTCCATAGGAACTGTGGCTCTACTACCAAACCGGGTTGTTGCAATGTTGATAGCTCTAATGACCCCGGCAATCAGGTAATCGTCAGGCGGCAAATGCCTCTAATCAGTTATTGATGATCGGTCATCGACAGTAACGGTCCTGGATCACCCCTTTAATGGATAGCTAGAGGCATGAGATCAAGTCCTCATGTGGCGGCGGCGGAGAATTGCATCACTACTGCACGTTAAAAAATGTAGTCAAAGCAGGTGGAAATTGCTGTTCCATCAGTTCATGCCCCACCAGATGGTCATGGGCTGCCTAGACTACAGTTGCTATGGACTAGTAGGTTCTCCACCCAGATTCCTGCAGAAATCTGATTACTCTGGCAGAAAGAGAAGAATTGTGGTCAAGATCAATGACAAAACCCGGAGCTATGTGAGGCTCACTGGTTGATAGGAAGGTATTGCCTGACAACTGCGTTCAGAAGTCTGTGGTTGTTAGGTAATATATCCATAGCAACAAGACTGTCAGACCTGATGTTCAGCTCACAGCCAGATTGCCCATCTGCCGACAGCAGTCATTGGCCTGCACTAGTAATCAGATATCTGTAGGTATGTCCCTTTAAAGCTCCATATCTTCAAGCCCTGGCCCGTCAGGACGCCCCTGCATCCATTATACCTGTATAAACTCTGGCTGTTTTTTATACGTCCCTGAAAGCGTAATATACATGGACTGTGGTATTCAGGCTGTCAACAACCCTGCCAGGGGCCTTTTTTTAGTTTTTGCAGGACGCGCGCTGGCGAACCGCTCCAAATATTGCACAAGGTGAAATCAAGGACAAGAACTTTTTGATACAACTCTTATCTCAGAGACTTTGGTGCCACCATTCACCTCTTCCATCATGCTGGAGCGGCGTCGCACGGTTGATTGTAAATAATGTGGGCAGGGGGGCGGGGCCAGAGTTGGTGTGACATTTTTTGAATCTGACCGTTATATTACCGCTTTTTTTTCCCTTGTACCTCTTAAATGTGTTTGCGGCAAAAAAAACAAAAACCTCTGCCATCGAAGGGGTTAAAACGTGTTAACTGTAACGGGGGAGGGGCGGGACCGAGAGGCACTTGAAACAGTTATCATATATTACTGCTGTTTTTATTGCAATAAAATGTTGATACAGCGGAGTCGTCTGAGTCGTTATTGTCTGCGCGGCGAAACCGCGGGAGGCTCGGAAAAGCTGCGTTGGCGTGGAAGGGGGCCAAAAGGAGGTCACAGAGTTTTCAGGCTGGGATAGGGGAAAACCCAAGATCGCCAGTGTGGGGTATAGATTTCCTCATTGGCCGAGGGCAGATTCACATGAGCGTATGCATATGCGCATGCGCATGGATGAACAATACACGTGCCTTGACGCATTTTACCGCACTTTTTGTGCCCGCCAGGCATGTTCATTTGCGCGCTGCAACCAAATATGCACAGATTGCCATCGCTAATTAAGTCTAATGAATCCCAGTGGAATGATGCATCGTATCACGCATCTCCTTGCGTATTGCACGCACATTTGCGCACCCTCTGTTGACTTCGATTGGGATCTTTAGTGCACAAATGTGCAGGGAATTAGAGGCCGATGCGTTTTTTGCGCAACCGAATAGTTCCGCAGCAAACACGGCCCGTAGCATGCTATGGAAAAATGCTTTTTCTTCTACCCAAGCGGAAAACAATTGCGATTTTCCACTCTCGGGGGGAAAAATTCGCAGCATGCTCTATTTCTGTGCAGATTCCGCACAGACAGCTACCATTGAAGTCAATGGAAGCTATCCGACCCGAAGCCCTTCCGCAATGACATTACGGAAAAGTTGCGGGTTCTGCGTCGACACGGGAAAAGCCAGGTTTAAAAAAAAAAAAAAAAAAAAAGCTGTACTGCGCATGTCCGACGGAACCATCCACAGTGCAAGAAAAGAGAAAGAAAAGCAGGTACATGCGGATGCCAGCTGGGCACAGGGGCGGATTTCGCTGCGGTCTCCCTAAGATTCGTTTCAAAATAGCTAAAAATGGAATTCCCCTTTAAAACTGCACATCCCCTTTAAGGAGGACATGTTTATTATTTTCCCCTGCACTTCTGTAGTCATTGGATCTGTTAAAGCCCAACTCCACATGTTCTGTAACTCCTGATTCTGCCCTCGCCCGGGTCTGCACACTTGCAGTTTGGCGTCGCCGTCTTTCCGACTTTCTCATGGTGGTTATGGGGTTTAAATGAGACGGCTAACATCCCCCCCCCAGTATAAACATGGGCGCCGGTCCGAGGATGAGGTGCCGGCGGACCTGAGACATTGTGTACTCCCAGACTTCCTGCTCCGTGGAAGCTAAACACAGATGACGGCTGGAATGTGTCTCCGGTGTCATGGAACGTTGCCCAGGCCCAGAGCGAGAGAAACCTGAGCCCCGGTGACCCAACACATACGTGTGCGACGAGATGCTGAACGGTTCTCGCAGCAAAACCCCAAGCCATACCTTCCTCGCCATCTCCTTTATTATAATTGTATCTAGTCTAGACAATGCTCTGTGAGCTAAACATTCAGTCATGCATTAATTATCATACAATAATCATCGTACATCATCAAATATCCTACACTCATCATACATTAATCATCATACTCTCTGCACATCAATTATCAACACCCATCATATATTAATCATCATACTCTATATGCCAATTTCCAGCACTCACCGTACACTAATTGTCATACACTCATCATACATTAATCATCACACATCATACTCACTACACATCAATCATCAAACACCCATCATATATTAATCATCATTAACGCTCGACTTACAATAACCATCAAACATCATACATTCATCGTACATCGATCACTCACCATACATTAATCAAACATCATACACTCATCGTACAGTAGTCATTAGACATCATAAACTCATCATAAATCTATTAATCAGCATATATCAGTCATCAAGTATCATACACTTATCTTACATTAACCACTATATACATATCATCAATCACTCATGCATTTATCGTCATGCCCTCATCATACATTAGTCGCCCTACATCAATCATCGAACACATCATACATTCATCATCATACACTCATTGTACATTAATGATCAAACATCGTCCGCTCATCATGCATCTTACACTGATTGTACAGTAGTCATCAGACATCATACACTCATCATAAATCTATCACTCAAGTATCATACACTCATCTTACATTAATCATGAAGCATCATATACTCATTGTACATTAACATCATACACTTATTATACATTAATCATCATACATCAGGCAACTATCATACATTAATCATTTTGCACTAAATGTAAATGTACACTAATCATCAAATATCATACATTCATTGCACATTAACCATCATACACTCATTATAAACTGATCATCAGACATCATACATTCATCATACATTAACGTATATACGTTATATACGTTATATACGTTATATACGTTATATACGTCATATACGTATCGTACATTAGTACTCATCATAAATTATTAATCATACTTCATACTCTGATCTTATGCATTATTCATCATATTTCATACACTGATCACATACTTATCATACATAAGTAGTCATACAGTCATCATACATTAATCACAACACATCATACTCTCTACATATTAAACACCCATCATATATTAATCATCATACACTCAACTTACATTAACCATCAAACATCATCCATTTATCATACATCAATCACTTATCATAAATTAATCACACATCATACATTCATCATACAGTAGTCATTAAACATCATAAACTCATCATAAATCTATCAATTATCATATATCAATCATCAAGTACCATCACTTATCTTACATTAACCCCCATTCACTTATTACCAATAATCACTCATGCATTAATCGTCATTCACTCCTCATACAGTACTCATCAAACATCATACTCATCCTAACTTAATCATCATACCTCATACATACGCTCAACATCATGCAATCGTCATACCGCTACAGAGATAGAAGAATAAAAAATAGCTGCTGAAATTAATGAAAGTAATTCCATCTTTAAAGAAGTTGCCCAAACTATTCATGCAGTCATCATCCATCACACACTCATCATACATGCATCCTACTCATTAGACAGCTCCAGAAACTGAACGTTAAAAAGAACAAGAGTGGTCCCACGCGCCAAAATTAACTGCGTCCTTAAAGGAATTGTCCGCACATTAAAGCAAGAGATGAGGCGAAATAAAGTCATACATGATGGCCACGGAGATCCTATGGATGTGCTGACCGCCCCAGAGCCCAGCCAATGACTGCTCAGGGTAAGGGCAAACTCACAGTGCCGATCCTGCCGTCCGAGCGCTGCCTACTTCACGGATGTAACCAATCAGGCTATCAGCACGAGCCTGTCCCCTGCGGACCGACGGTCCTAAACTGCTCCAATTCACGGGCCACAATCACACATGCAATGTCCACCCCCCCCCCATGGGTATCGGATGTGCCTGTGTGCTGGCCTGCACAAGTTGTACCCAAGAATTTCGCACTCAGCCGTGTGAATACGTCCGAACAGGTGAGGTTCTGGCGCCGTGGCCCAGGCATTAACCCTTTATTCTACGATAAAGTTTCTAAGGAAGAGTTCAATCCATCACCCCTTTTATATCACGGCCCCCTAACGTCATGAAGTGCCGCTGATGTGACGCCTCGTACAGACCGGTCTTTGGCCAAACGTCACTTTGTTTGAAGCCACGTCCTGCCGCTGATTTCCAATATGGAAGAAGATGGTCGCGGGGAAGATGAGAAGAAACAGGGGCTTTTATGTAAAGGTGACGGCGCACCAGGAAGGGCGGGATGCTGTAAGACATCCATGCAAGGTGTTGTGTTAGTGGCCACATGGGTGCATGCGTACAGCGTGTGTCCAGTAGTGTTACTGTGTGGAAAACTGCAAAAAAAAAAGTAAGTGAACCCTTCGGAATTCCCTGGATTTCTGCATTGATGGCTAATATAGTGCGGTCTGATTATAGACAAACACGGTGTAACTAATAGCACACAGACAGATGATGTACCCTCATGTCTTTTATTGAGCACATTGAGAAATCATCCAAAGTGCAAGGGGAAAAGTAAGTGAACCCCCTGTGATATTGGGAAAAGTTACATACAGGGGCACATTGACTTAGACTGGCATAGCATATGCCAGTTTTAGTGACGTGCACAACCCTTAATAAACTTGTCGCATCTCTGGCTGTCCATGTGCCAAAGGATCAAATCTATGCAAGTCATGAGCTGGCGTAGGTCTGTGCTATAATGTACACTAGTTTCTGGCATAAATTATAGTATATTGCTCAGGCCACAAGTGGCTCCCCCCTTCCAGCGAGCACGACCCAGGATTTAACAACAGTAGCTAGGATTGCAGCATAGGGCAAAATTATTTTTGTGGAAGTACCTCATTGTGTTTTCGAAGTTTCTGTAACTCCCATTGACTTCTACAGGAGTTACAAAAACAGCATACTAAAGCCTGCCCGATGTTCACATAATTCTGGACCGCCATTAAGCCGGAAAGGTGATGGTGGGGGCAGAACTAGAAACAGGAGCAGGTCCCAGAGGTGGCACCAGGATCGCTCCTCAGACAGAGAAGTGGTCCAGGGTATGTATGTACCTGTCTGTCTGTCTCTATCTGTATCTTCTATCTACCTCTCTGATCTATCTCATTTATATATCTATCTTATGTCTCTCTCTCATCTATCTATCTATCTATCTCATATCTATCTATCTCCTATCTATCTATCTATCTCATATCTATCTATCTATCTATCTATCTATCTATCTATCTCATATCTATATATCTCCTATCTATCTATCTATCTCCTATCTATCTATCTATCTATCTATCTATCTCCTATCTATCTATCTCATATCTATCTATCTATCTATCTATCTATCTCATATCTATCTATCTATTTATCTATCTATTTATCTATCTATCTATCTCCTATCTATCTATCTATCTATCTATCTATCTATCTATCTCATATCTATCTATCTATCTATCTCATATCTATCTATCTCCTATCTATCTATCTATCTCCTATCTATCTATCTCATATCTATCTATCTATCTATCTCATATCTATCTATCTATCTATCTATCTATCTATGGGTGCGGGCAGACGAGCGCATAAACGGCGCGTTTTTGCGACCAAACGTATATACGTGACCATCTGAGGCAATGGTTTTGAATGTATTCATTCACATGGGCGATTTTACGGCGCGTAAAAACGACAATTCGAAAAAAAACGGAACATATGCGACCGAAATACGCGCCAACGCATATTCGATCGCCGAAAAGACCGTTTGCAAAGTAGGAACAAACGAAAATACGCTTTCTAGCTCTGGTCATGATCAGTGAAAAACGATCGCTCGGGCGATTATACGTTGCGCTTGTGCGAACGTAAATACGCCTACGCTCGTCTGCCCGCACCCTATCTCATATCTATCTATCTATCTATCTATCTCCTATCTATCTCATTATCTATCTATCTATCTCCTATCTATCTCATATCTATCTATTTATCTATCTATCTCATTATCTATCTATCTATCTCATATCTATCTATCTATCTCCTATCTATCTATCCTCTATCTATCTATCTATCTATCTATCTATCTATCTATCTCCTATCTATCTATCTATCTCCTATCTATCTATCTATCTATCTATCTATCTATCTATCTATCTATCTATCTATCTATCTATCTATCTATCTCCTATCTATCTATCTATCTATCTATCTCCTATCTATCTATCCTCTATCTATCTATCTATCTGTCTCCTATCTATCTATCTATCTCCTATCTATCTCCTATCTATCTATCTATCTATCTATCTGATTATCTATCTATCTATCCTCTATCTATCTATCTATCTATCTCCTATCTATCTATCTATCTATCTATCTATCTCCTATCTATCTATCTATCTATCTATCTATCTCCTATCTATCTATCTATCTCCTATCTATCTATCTATCTATCTATCTATCTCCTATCTATCTATCCTCTATCTATCTATCTATCTATCTATCTATCTATCTATCTATCTCCTATCTATCTCCTATCTATCTATCTATCTGATTATCTATCTATCTATCTTCTATCTATCTCATATCTATCTATTTATCTATCTATCTCATATCTATCTATTTATCTATCTATCTATCTATCTATCTCATATCTATCTATCTATCTATCTATGGTTTAAGTTATATATCTCTCTGTATATACTGTATGTGATTGCACACTTTACATACAATTACAAAACACACCCAAAACACGTGCGGCTTTTAATACTGCATGCAGTTTTTTATGTATTTTTCTTAATTGTGGTTTAAAAGTTCAACAAAAAACATGAACACACCCTAAGGCCACTCTCACACACGTGTGCAGAAAACGTGCTCGAAATCGTGCCATCTTTACCGCAATTTTGAGCGGCGGTTTTGAACACATGGTACAGAGTTTGGCAGCGCTTTTTAATGCACCCCAGCATTGTGTTGGGTGAGGAGGTGCGATAAAAAAAGGCGAAAAAGCAAAAACAGAACAGACAGCTCTCAGAAATAGCGGCGTTAGACACTGCATTTGAGCACAGGTCTGAGTAACCCCATTAAAATCAATAAGAGCGTTATACCGCGGGTAGCATGGTGCTTAAGACGACATGCTAATAGCGGTAAAAAGTGGTGTGTGTGTATGAGAGTGGCCTACGGGGCTACAAACAAATTTTCATGTACTACAGTTAATGAGTCACGTTTGCAAAGATTACGCCAAGGGCCTGGATCATGTATGGAAATTTGTTTTGCAGCTGTATGCAGCACGGTTTAGGTATGGGTATGGGCGGGCCGCGCTGAACTTTTGCACCCAGGCCCCTGAGCCTTATGTACTCCCCTGCCATGCACATAAGGCATCCCAGAAATACTGATGAACTGAAACACATTTGCAGGGAGGAAGGGTCCAAAATTCCTCCTCAATGTTGTTCAAATCTTATTTACAGCTACTGGGAATGTTTGGTGGAGGTGATCACTGCTAAAGGAGGAGCTACAGTTTATTAAATTCAATGGTTCACTTACTTTTTCATCTTGCACTGTGGATGATTACAAAGTGTGCTCAATAAGGCTGCCTGTCCACGGGCGTAGAGACATCCCGCAGCAGATCTACACCGCAGGAGCCGCCGCCGCCGGGGAGCAGGAGACAGCTGACGGTTCTCTGCACTGAGCCTATCGGACCGATAGGCTCACCACGGAGAATCGCGGCAAGTCGCAGCATGCTGCGATTTGAATCCCGTGAGCGGAGAATCGCTATGATTCTCCGTTCGTGGATGCTACGGCTGCGCTTTCCATAGCAACGCTATGGAAAGCTTTGGACAGAGTGATTCTCCGGTGATTTATCACGCCTGTGGAGATGCAGCCTAAAAGACATGAACCGTCCAGCTGTCTGTGTTGTTTGTTACATTGTGTCTGTTTATAATTGTGACTTCGATACAATCAGACCGCATTTTACTCATTATCAAAGCAGAAATCCAGAGAATTGCGAAGGGTTCACTTACTTTTTCCTGCAGCGGTATATAGGAGTGTGTACATGTCTCTTCGCCCTGCATGTATAATTGATGCCTGCCGTGTGCTTGGTGCAGCCAGGCTGAGGCCTCATTAGCAGCTGTACATGGCACATCACATCCCAGTTCCACTCTCTGAGCTCCTCTACATTATTTATTGCCTGTGGCGCTCAGGAGATCCAGTAATACCCAGGGGAAGGGCAGCAGCATGTACCCGCCAGCCCTGCCCGCTGCCTGCACACTTATGTCTCCACAACATGTATCATGCCACACGCATGATAGGGCAGAAGAAGTAATACTGTATATACAAATATACGCACACACAGGGCAGGGCAGGAGAAGTAATACTGTATGTATGTGTGTGTATGTGTATATATATATATATATATATATATATATATATATATATATATATATATATATATATATATATACACACACACACGCAGGCACACAGGACAGAAGTTGTACTGTGCAATATATATATATATATATGTGTGTGTGTGTATATATGGAATAGGAGAAGATACTGTGCAGTGTATATATACAGGACAGGAAGAATGGTACCTGTGCGGTATATATATATATACTGTGCAGTGGATATAAAAAGTCTACACACCCCTGCTGAAATTCCATGTTTTTATCACGTTACAAAATTTGATTTCGAACTAATTTCCACCTTCAATGTGACTAAAATCATTTCGGCTGGCATTACAGAAGCGCATGCGTATCTGCGCACGCATGAGCGTGGGGTTTTAGCGGAAGGAACAATGCTTTTTTTGCGCATGCATTGGTATATTTTACTGTACTGTTTGTGCCCACAAGGCATGTTCATTTGCATACGGCAAACAAAGACACACCAATTTAAATGGTTAATTACTCTAATGAGTTCCAGATGGGTTATATTATTCCAGCAGAATAATGCAGAATATCACGCATCTCCTTGCATATTGAAATCAATGGGTTCTATTTTGTGTGTATCGCAAGCGCAAATACACCCGTGTAACATTGGCCTTAGGGCTTATTCACACAAGCGTATATCGGCCGCACTTTCACGCCCGGCCAATATACGCTGCCCATCTGATGCATTGGTTTACATGGGCATATTACTGCTGGTCTTTCATCAACCAGGAAAGGTAGTTCAGGAACTATCTTCCTGGCCGGAATACGTTGGCCACTGCCATAGACTTCTATGGGAGCCTATGACAGCTGCCGGAGAAGGAAGGTGGAGGGAGTTAAGCAGCATGTCTGCTAAACTCCCACCTCTTCCCTCCTTCACTCCGCCCCTTGCCGGCTGTTTGCAATAGGAGTGGGTCGGAGCAAGTAGCTCCTGCCCTGCCCGGCCCCCTCCTATTGCTGGCAGGCGCCAAGGGGTGGAGAGGTGGCAAGGTGGAGGGAAACTGTCTCCTGGCGCCCAACGGCAATCAGGGCTCGGCGTATACTCCTGGCTGTCTGAACGGGCGCACAAATAACAGATTTGAGCGTCCGTTCACGCATTTTTATGGCGCTGGCGGGTGCACGTAAAAATGCCTATACTAGTGTGAAAAGCCCTTAGGGTGGAAAAAATAACAAAACTAAGATAATGGCAGTTGCATAAGTGTTCACACCCCCTTATATTTGGGGATGTGGTTGTATTCAGAATTAGCCAATCACATGTAATCTCTTGATAATTAGTAGTCAGCGCTTCGCTGCCGTTATTTACAGGGATTCTGGTTTCCCCCATACAATATTCGGCTTTTCTAGGTGAGTTTTCCTGACATTTTCTTAGTTGGTCTATAAAGATCTTACAGAACATCAAAGGGGTCTGATTGTTGGAAGGTATCAGTCAGGAGAAGGGGCCAAGACATCTCCAAGACATCACATGTACCAAGGAACACATCGGAGACGGTCAGCAAGAAGGGCGACAGCAACATTAAAGGACCTGCGGGAGTTTCTGGCAAGTACTGGTTGTGTTGTCATGCGACCACCATCTCCCGTGGTCTTCATATGTCCGGGCTGTGGGGAAGTGGGGCAAGACGGAAGCCTTTTCTAACAAAGAAGAACATCCAAGCCCGGCTATGATCTGCCAAAACCTACATCAAGTCGGCCAGAAGTCTGTGGAGAACGTGTTCTGTCTCATGAGACCGAGGTTGGAGTTTTTGGCCAGGATTCCAGAAGGGATGTTTGCTGCAAAGCCAACACCGCCATCACCAGAAGTCCACCAACCCGCAGTGAAGATGGAGGGGGCAGCATTATGTGAGGGGCTGTTCTGCAGCAGGAACTGGGGCGTTAGTCAAGGTGGAGGGAATTATGAACAGTTCCAAATATCAGTCCATGTTGGCACAAAACCTTCAGACCTCGGTTAAAAAGTTGAAGATGAAGAGGACAACGACGACTCAAAGCAGACGGACAAATCCCCAAAAGAATGGCTTCACCAGAAGAAGATCAAAGTTTTGGAATGGCCCAGCCAGAGCTCAGACCTGAAATGCGTTGAAGATGACCTGAAGAGGGCGCCACACCAGATGCCCTCGCAATCTGACAGTTTTGGAATGTTTTGCAAGGAAGAGAAGGCAGATTGCCAAATCTAGGTGTGCCATGCTGATAGACACCGACCCAAAAAGACTGATTGCTGTCAGAAAGTCAATGGGTGCATCAACAAAGTATTAGTTTTGCGCGGTAACAAAATCGCGGCATGTCCTATCTCTGTGCGAGTGTCGCAGAGACCGCCGACACGCCGGCTGTGCTCTGAGCTTGTGTAGCTGTGCGCCAGCCGGCACATCGCAGAGCAGAGAGATGACACCGGGCAGGTAAGCCGCGGGTCACGGCAGGGGCATGGGTCACATCCCGCTGCGAGAATTCTCGCAGTCGGAATCCGACCCGGCCGTCTGCGGTCAGCCGTAGGGGGGCATATTTTTGCAATCACATTATTTTAGGATTATTTGCTTTTTCTTCCTCCTTGAAGGTCTCTTTATTTTTCAGTGATTGCACAGATAACGGGTCACGGAAGGTGGAAATACGTCTGAGATGATTCATCCTTGTCCGGACACATGGCATTCTAATGGGTGTGTAGACTTCCTATATCCACTGTATATATATATATATATATATATAGGAGAGGTGGTATTGTGCAGGAGATATATGTATTATTTCGCTTGTTTCCCCTACAAGTAGATGAGATATGATATACGGGGAGTGGAGATAATGGTGGGGGGCCGCAGTCCTTGCTGTCTGTATGGGGGGCCCCCGGCTCAGCTCTGGCAGCTCCTCCGCTGCTATCTCTTCACACACAGATACGCCTCATTAGCTCGCAGGCAGCAGAGATCTCATCAGACACCTGGCTGCTATGGTAACGGTGACTTCTTCATATCCTCTAACAGCGTCTTATTGGAGGGGGGATGGACGGTAAATTACACCGATTTTACCGCCGGCTCATGGGAAAACATGAAACAGCTAAAGGACAAGATATAATTGTAAGACATCAGGTGGAGATGTTGTGAAATGGCGCGGCAGTAAGGAGGCAATTGGGGTGCAAATCAAAAACTTTACTGTACACGTTATTTACACTTTCTCGCCCCGTTGGACGGCGCTGATACCCTAAATGCTGCAACAACACAATATAATGTGAGCGCCCACCGCGCGAACAGTCTCTTAACTGGGCATGGATACAGTCTCTGTCCTCATTGTGACAGTAGCCGTCATCTGGTCATCGTAGAGCTGTCAAGTCTCCCGGATTTCCTGGGTCTCGGACCTCCTCTCCCAGTCACCCGGTTTCTATCCTAAGACTTGGTGATAAAAAATAAAAAATGACTATACTTACCTCTCTTTTCCTCTTGTCGTCTGATTCAATGACTGTCCCTGATGGTCTCCCGTCACATGATCTGACCATGTGAATGTTGACGATTAGCCGCAGTGGTCCCATGGTCAGACCATGTGAACGGCTTCTAGGAGGAGAGCAGAGACTGGTGGGATGGTGACAAGAGCCAACGAGACGGGGAGCCAAGAGGTGAGTAGAGTAATTTTTTTTTATTTTACTACATTGGGGCTACATGAAAGACGCTTAATTACTGTGGGTCCACATAGGGGATGCCTTAGTACTTTAGGAGCCACAAAAGGGGCATTATTATTTTTTGGAGGGCACAGTGTGGGTACTGTTACTAGGTGGGAGGCATTGGAGAGCGACAGTGTGGGTGATGCCTAATTACTGTAGAGGCCACATGGGTGATGCCTAATTACAGCGGGGGCCACATAGGGGACAGTGTATAGAGACAAGTTGTAGCTGGAAGTTTTCATGATGACCTGGACCTGGATAAAGAAGAAAAGAAGATCATTTCTGGAGGCACGAGGTGTAGTATAATTTATTACTGGGGGGATCGGTGTGTAGTATAATATATTACAGGGAGGCACAGTGTGTAGTATAATTAATTATGAAGGGGACACAGTGTAGTATAATTCATTACAGAGGACACAGTTCTCTCCCTCCCCTCTTTCTCCTGTTCTCTCTCTCTCTTTATCATTCTCTTCATCCTTCACTCTCACTCCTCCCTTTCGTTGTATCCCTCCTTCTCTCTCTCTCTCTCGCTCTCATTTTCTCCCTCTTTCTCTCTCATTTTCTCATTCCTTTTCCTACTTTAGGTTAGCCACACCCTCAAAAGGCCACTCCCATCACCCTCCTTTCCTAAACAGTATTAGTGCACCCCCGATTAGTATGTGGACCCTAAAAATATTTAAGTCCCCTCCCCTGAAAATCACGTGATCCACCTCCGAACAGTATCCTTTAATGGTGTAAAAGTTGGAATTGTCCGTGTCCCAAAGTCTGGCAAATTACTTCTTGATCCCCAAGTAAATCTTCACAAATCATTGGGGAGATGGAGTAACCTTCTTGTACTAGAATTCTGGTGTACAGTATTTACAATTTTGGATCAAATGCCAAAAATTGTGACGACCTTAAGTTTAGAATGGCTCCGGCGCATTCTTAAAAAGTGGGCGTCCCTAGCTTTAGGGGGTGTGGCTGCTTGTGCCGCTTAATACATTTGGTGCACTTCATGGTAGCGCCATGATTACTGAAACCAGCATATAAAACCATAAACCCTGACACCATCTTAAACCATCAGGAATATTAATCTCAAATCACTTTACATCTCCCTAAATATCGCTCTTAACTCCATCACCACCAGATATATTGTGTATTAACCAACTCCTAAACCACCCTTATGCTCCATAGAGATTACACATTTACACATAACCACCCTAGACCACCATGGACATTACTGTTCATCTGTAAACTATTGTAAACCACCAGGGATATTACCTTAAAGCTATATATCACTATCAGGGATATTAACCTTTACCTCTATATCACTCTAGACCATCAGGGATATTACTATTAACCCCTACATCACTCTAGACCACTGGGAATAATGCCATTAATCCGTACATCACTCTAGACCACCAGGGTTATTACCAGTAACCTCTACATCACTCTTGACCACCAGGTATATTACTGGTAACCTCTACATCACTCTACACCAAAGATATTACAATTAACTGCTACATCACTAAAAACCACCAGGAATATTACCTTAAACCTATATATCATTATCAGGGATTTTAACCTTTACCTCTATATCACTCTAGACCACCAGGGATATTACTTTTAACCCCTACATCACTCTAGACCACTGGGAATAATACCATTAATCCGTACATCACTCTAGACCACCAGGGTTATTACCAGTAACCCATACATCACTTTAGACCACCAGGAATATTACCGTTAACCTTTACATCACTTTAGACTACCAGGAATATTACCAGTAACCTCTACATCACTCTTGACCACCAGGTATATTACTGGTAACCTCTACATCACTCTACACCAAAGATATTACCATTAACTGCTACATCACTAAAAACCACCAGGAATATTACCTTAAACCTATATATCACTATCAGGGATATTAACCTTTACCTCTATATCACTCTAGACCACCAGGGATATTACTATTAACCCCTACATCACTCTAGACCACTGGGAATAATACCATTAATCTGTACATCACTCTAGACCACCAGGGTTATTACCAGTAACCCATACATCACTCTTGACCACCAGGTATATTACCGGTAACCTCTACGTCACTCTACACCAGGGATATTACTGGTAACCTCGACATCACTTTAGACCACCAGGTATATTACCGGTAACCTCTACATCACTCTAGACCATTAGGTTGCTATTATACAAGCGATTTCCCAAAAATTGCCATACAAAAAACAAGGCTGCACATCTAAGAAATAAATGAAGTGTGAAGATGCACAATAGCACACAGCTGGGAAAGCTGGATATCTGGCTATATACTATCACTGAACCACCTGGGACAGGTGGGAAATAGAGAGCAGGGCAAGTGTAGGTAGCATAAGGAGGCTTTTTAGCCCAGATATTTGCCATCCATTGATGTTTGCCCGGACGTGGTGGATGGGCCCACATGTTTTGATTACATTGTGTGCTAAGAATTTAGTATTTTCTATGTGGCTAGTATAAACAAGAGTTCTGTATTTTTCTGCAGATATTAGATGTGTATGAGATCTGAAGTGTGTGCTTGTTGCTGTAACCCCTGCAGCCATAGCTTATTGTGCATCTTCACATTTGAATTATCTCTTGGATGTGCAAGACTTTTGTTTTTTACATGCATTGCATTGGTGCAGGAGAGGTTGCCTGCACTTGTCATGCACTCCATTTTCCAAGGTGGTTCGATGATAGTATATAGCCAAATATTCAGTTTTCGTATTCATGTGGAGGCTCTTTAGTTCCAAGAGAGGTGTCTGTAGAGGTTGGTACTCATCCATTAAGGTTCGCCTTGACGTGGCGGATGGGCCCACAAGAATTTGATCAAATTGTACCCTAAGAACCTAGTATTTTTGATGCAGTTAGTATAAACAACACTTTTTGTGCAGATATCAGGCATGTATGAGTGGCATTAACCCCTAAAGCTCCAGATAGATTATGTGTTAACCTCTAAACCACTCTAGACCACCAGGGCTGTTACTGGAATACTCCCAGATAGCCCAATATTAAAATGTATGATGTGAAGGATGTAGAAAGTGAATATAAGAGGGATATTTTGCCATTTCCAGCATTGGAAGCAATGACTCGTCCCTTTCCCGCTGTGTGTTTGTCCTTGCAGCCATAGTGGCGCAGTCACACCCCGGTCCTGAGTCATGACGCCCAGTGTGTATTTGCACTGGAGGACTGAACACTCATAGGCAGTGATGATGATCTGCAGCGACAACTCCCTGCAGAGCGGATCTGCTCCCGGCTTCACCTATTTATATTCATCTGCTCAGTGCGGATTAAAATAACTGCGGCTCTGAATGTTTACGAGGCTGGCGCTGCGCTCATTTATCAGCACAGACTTCCCCCATCACACTGGAAACTGATGCTGAGGAGTCCCCTGTGCTCTGTGCCGAGGGTGTAAACACGGCTCCGGCCTGGTGACGTACGTGCCCCGCAGAACATCGCAGCCGCCTCATCTCTGTAATTATGGGGAGGAAGCAGCGGCCTCACATCTGCTCTGCGCTCCCTCAGGCCGCTCGCTCGCCCATTATACCGCACAACAGAAAGACGGATTATCCAGAGCGCACAAAGCTCCACCGCGACCGCATTAATGAATAGTAGACTAATTAAAGGGGAAGCAACCTGCAAAACAGGAGCGGCCACCATAGACCTCCAAACTATAAGCAGGTCTGCAGGCCCGCAGGAAGCTTCTGTTAATCCAGCAGTAACACAGGTTACGGGCGCTGGATTATCAGACGCTCTACAAAGGTTTATAATGCTTATCTGTAGGGATAGCGACCTGCATGGAGGTGGGGGCGGCTTATATCACCGCTTAGTCTTTGCGCAATTCAGAATTTTTGGACCGCTGAATGGGTTCGTTCACATTTCCGTATTTTGAATGCATTTCAGTTGCACCAAAAAAACCAGTATGCTCTACTTTAGGCGCATTTGCATACCAAAAGTCCAGTATAGAAACCAATGAAGGGTGCGCAAATGTGCGCACAATACGCAAGGGGATGTGTAACTCCACTGTAAAAAGAAGAACACATCTGGAACTTATTAGATAAATTGACCATTTCAATCGATGTATATTTGGTTGCCGTACACAAATGAATGTGCTTCGCGGGTGCAAAAAGTACCGTAAAATACGCCGATGCACGTGCAAAAAAAGCATTCCTCGTTCCGCAAAAACCTTGTGCACATATGTGTGCAAATACGCATACAGTCAAGTGAATCTGGCCTTAGAACGATGTTTCAAATGCCCATATTAAGTAGACTGGGGCAGCATAACTGCAACAAATGTATCAAGAAGCCCCTGAATACATTTGTTGCATCTGGCGGTAGCTGCATGCACCAGATGAAACCCGTGTCAGCTATCAACTGGAGGAGGTTTCAGCTTTTATTTATACCAGTATGTGTTAGATATATAGTAAATCTGATGGGTAATATGTTCTCCTCCAAATTCTGTTCCTCTACTCCATTTTCCTCCTCTACCTCATTCTGGTCCACAATTTGCTCCTCTACCCCACTCTGCTCCACTCTCTGCTTCTCTACCCCGTTTTCCTCCACACTCTGCTTCCTATTGAGCTCCACACTCTGCTCCTCTTCTCCATTCTCCTCCTGTATCCTGTTCTGCTCCACAATCTGTTCCTCTACTCTGTTCTGCTTTCCTACTCCGTTCTCCTTTTCCCTCTGCTTCTCTGCCTCTTCTGCGTACTATTCTGCTCCACATTGTACTCCATTTTACTCCTCTACCCCATTCTGCTCCACGCTCTGATTCTCTACTCCATTCTGCTCCACGCTCTGCTCCTCTACTTCCTTATCCTTCTCTACCTCATCCTGCATCACGATCTGCTTCTCTACCCCATTCTACTCCACACTCTGCTCCTGTACCCCGTTTTGCTCTACACTCTGCTCTTCTACCCTGTTCTACTCCCATTCTGCTCCTCTACACCATTCTGCTCCTCTACACCATTCTCTTTCTCTACCACGCTCTGCTCCTCTACTTCCTTTTCCTTCTCTACCTCATTCTGCATCACGATCTGCTTCTCTACGCCATTCTGCTCATCACTCTGATCCTCTACACTGTTCTCTTCCTTTACCCCATTCTGCTCCACAATCTGCTCCTCTACCCCATTTTGCTTCTTTACCCCTTCTGCCTCCTATTCTGATCCACATTCTGCTCCTCTACACTATTCTCCTTCTCTACCCCATTCTGCTGCACAATCTGATTCTCTACCCTTTCTGCTTCCTATTCTGCTCCACACTCTGCCCCTCTACTCCATTCTCCTCCTCTACCCTGTTCTGCTCCACACTCTGCTCCTCTATCCCATTCTCCTCCTCTACCCCATTCTGCTCCGCACTCTGCTTCTTTACCCCATACTCCTCCACTACCATATTCTGCTCCTCCTCTACCCTGTTCTGCTCCACACTCTGCTCCTCTATCCCATTCTCCTCCTCTACCCCATTCTGCTCCACGCTCTGATTCTCTACCCCATTCTCCTCCACGCTCTGCTTCTCTATCCCTTCTGCTTCCTATTCTGCTCTACACTCTGCCCCTCTACTCCGTTCTACTCCTCTACCCTGTTCTTCTCCACTCTCTGCTCCCCTACCCCATTCTACTCCATGCTCTGCTTCTCTATACCTTCTGCTTCCTATTCTGCTCTACACTCTGCTCCTTTACTCCATTCTCCTCCTCTACCCTGTTCTGCTCCACACTCTGCTCCTCTATCCCATTCTCCTCCTCTATCCCATTCTGCTCCACTCTCTGCTTCTCTACCCCGTTTTCCTCCACACTCTGCTTCCTATTGAGCTCCACACTCTGCTCCTCTTCTCCATTCTCCTCCTGTATCCCGTTCTGCTCCACAATCTGTTCCTCTACTCTGTTCTGCTTTCCTACTCCGTTCTCCTCTTCACTCTGCTTCTCTGCCTCTTCTGTTTACTATTCTGCTCCACATTGTACTCCATTTTACTCCTCTACCCCATTCTGCTCCATGCTCTGATTCTCTACTCCATTCTGCTCCACGCTCTGCTCCTCTACTTCCTTATCCTTCTCTACCTCATCCTGCATCACGATCTGCTTCTCTACCCCATTCTACTCCACACTCTGCTCCTGTACCCCGTTTTGCTCTACACTCTGCTCTTCTACCCTGTTCTACTCCCATTCTGCTCCACACTCTCCTCCTCTACCCCATTCTGCTCCTCTACACCATTCTCTTTCTCTACCACGCTCTGCTCCTCTACTTCCTTTTCCTTCTCTACCTCATTCTGCATCACGATCTGCTTCTCTACGCCATTCTGCTCATCACTCTGATCCTCTACACTGTTCTCTTCCTTTACCCCATTCTGCTCCACAATCTGCTCCTCTACCCCATTTTGCTTCTTTATCCCTTCTGCCTCCTATTCTGATCCACATTCTGCTCCTCTGCACTATTCTCCTTCTCTACCCCATTCTGCTGCACAATCTGCTTCTCTACCCTTTTTGCTTCCTATTCTGCTCCACACTCTGCCCCTCTACTCCATTCTCCTCCTCTACCCTGTTCTGCTCCACACTCTGCTGCTCTATCCCATTCTCCTCCTCTACCTCATTCTGCTCCGCACTCTGCTTCTTTACCCCATACTCCTCCACTACCATATTCTGCTCCTCCTCTACCCCATTCTGCTCCATGCTCTGATTCTCTACCCCATTCTCCTCCACGCTCTGCTTCTCTATCCCTTCTGCTTCCTATTCTGCTCTACACTCTGCCCCTCTACTCCGTTCTACTCCTCTACCCTGTTCTTCTCCACTCTCTGCTCCCCTACCCCATTCTACTCCATGTTCTGCTTCTCTATCCCTTCTGCTTCCTATTCTGCTCCACACTCTGCCCCTCTACTCCATTCTCCTCCTCTACCCTGTTCTGCTCCACACTCTGCTCCTCTATCCCATTCTCCTCCTCTACCCCATTCTGCTCCGCACTCTGCTTCTTTATCCCATACTCCTCCACTACCATATTCTGCTCCTCCTCTACCCCATTCTGCTCCACGTTCCGATTCTCTACCCCATTCTCCTCCATGCTCTGCTTCTCTATACCTTCTGCTTCCTATTCTGCTCTACACTCTGCCCCTCTACTCCGTTCTACTCCTCTACCCTGTTCTTCTCCACTCTCTGCTCCCCTACCCCATTCTTCTCCATGCTCTGCTTTTCTCTTTTCTGCTTCCTATTCTGCTCCACACTCTGCTCCTTTACTCCATTCTCCTCCTCTACCCCGCTGTGCTTGACACTCTGCACCTTTACTGCTTTCTCCTCCACACTCTGCTCATCTACCCAGTTCTCCTCCATGCTCTGCTTCTCTACCCCTTCTGATTTCTATTCCTCTCCACACTCTGCTCCTCTACCCCCTCTCCTTCAAATTCTGCTCCTCTACTTCATTTTCCTCCACTACCCCATTCTCCTCCACACTCTGCTCCTCTACCCTTTCAGCTTCCTATTCTGCTCCACACTCTGCTCCTTCTTCTGCATTCTCCTCCACTCTGCTCCACAATTTGCTCCTCTATCCCGTTCTTCATCACACTCTGCTCTTCTACTCTGTTCTGCTCTGCAGTCTGCTACTCCTCCCCATTCTGCTCACTAATCTGTTCTTCTACCAGATTTTGCTCCATACTCTACTCCTTGTATTGCATTCTGCTCCACAATGTACTCCTCTACCCCTTTATACTCCCCATTCTGCTCCACACTCTGCTCCTCTACCCGCTCTGCTTCACACTCTGCTCCCTACCTCTACTATTCTTTACCCCTTTAAATCAGGGCAGCTATTACTCAGCTTTCCTAGAGCCCTGAATAACAAATCTGTCCATGTCTGCAGCGTTGTATCCCCCGATCCCCATATTACTGCACCACTAGGGTACTTTGCCATTCAGGAGAGCTGGATGACAACCGTTGTAGGGGCTGTAATGGCACCCATTATGGCTGACACCCAGCTTTTCCAGGCACGGATCTAAGAGACAGAAGATGCTGTGTGAAGGTCCTCCATGTACTGGCGATTGTTACACGTCTACATCCTGCAGGATCTGATTCATTCCTGGCTGCCCCATAGAAATGCGCTGATTACATTCAGATCGCTCTCATTCTGCTGACACCCCCACGAGAATTCCGTGTGCTGTAGATCGTCTCTGGCAGGGAGAGTTGTCGTAGTCTCTTCATCTTCTTTTTTTTTCTTGTGAAGGCCCCGGATGTGTAAGGAACTTGGATTCTGCAGGTAGTTTCCATAGCAACAGGCTGGATGGTCAGATGCCCGCGATTCTTCTGCGTCCTATTCCTGCTGCTTATTACGCACGGCCCGAACATATGAGGATAGATGCGGAGACCTCCTGATATACAGAGGGCAGCTCCTCCAGGATGGCAGGGCTCCACTTTAACCCCTTTGATACTATAACACCTTTGATATAATATGAGATATAGTGATAAACGGATAAAGTACAGCCAGTAATGTAATCAGGATGGAACAGATACAAGGTCTCTGCGTCATCCTGCCCTAAAATAGTCTACAAATCAATGCAAGCGAATTTGCACTTACTGTTGGTGCCACTTGCTGGCAATTTGGGGAAATTCAGCTGCCGCATAATAGCAGGTTGCACATATCTCCAATAACAATGAAAAAAGGGACACCTTTTTGTGGTGTTCAGGGATCACTGAGGATGTCTTCTCTGATTGGGGTTGTCCATTTTTATTAGTCTTCTCTTCAGGCCCAGATGACCGCGCAGGCTTCTTTTAGCCCCGAGTCATTTTTGCACAAATTTCTCTCCTCTCAGTACCCTCAAAAGTAATAATACCACCTCAGTGGCCCCACAAAATAATGGTAACCTGTTTGTGGCCCCCTAATGGCTCTTCTGTGGACCCTCTTTGTGATAGTGCACCCTCTTTGGCCCTCCTTTGTTATAGTGCCCTCTTTGTGGCTCCACTTAGTTATAGTCCAACTATTATGGCCTTACTTAGTTCTTGTTACCCCTATGTGGCCCCTGTTAGTTATATTGCCCCTACTGTGGCCTCTGTTAGTTATAATGCCCCTCTGTGGCACCACTTAGTTGTAGTGCTCCCTCTGTAGCCCTGTGGCCCTTCTTAGTTATTGTGACCACTTTTTGACTCCCATTTAGTAATAGTGCCCCATCTGCAGCCCCACAAAATAATAAGCCTCCTCTACGGCACCCTCTTATTTATAGTGACCCCTCTGTGGTCCTTCTTAGTTATAGGTATGCCTTTGTGGCCCCCCTTAGTGATAGTGCTCTATCCGTAGCCCTGCAAAGAAATAGAGCCCCCTCTTGGTTATAGTGCGCCCTCTGTGGCCCTTCTTATAGTGCACTCACTGTTGCCCTGCTCAGTTATAGTACCCCCTCTGTGGCCCCTCTTTGTTACAGTACCCCTCTATTGCTTTTCTTAGTTATAGTGAACCCTCTTTGGCCTCTCTTAGTTACAAGATCTCTTCTTTGTCCCTACTTAGTTATAGTTTCCCATCTTAGCCATAAAGCCCACTCTGTGGCCCTTCTTATAGTGCCCCTCTGTGGACCCACTTAATTATAGTTCCCCCTCTGTGGCTCCACCAACTCCTTCCATCAGCAGTAAAGCCATCATCTTCACACTTATAGGACCATCAGACTTTGCATTACTCAGGGGAAGGGGGGGAGCAAGCATCAAGCTATACTGTGTATAGAGGGGCGCAATGTCCAACAGTCCTGCAAGTGTGATGACAGTAGCTTTACTGCTAACAGAAGTTAGTGAAGTGGGAACCCTATGTCAGCGGGGCGGGAAATGTGGCTGACACTCCTAGGATGATAGGAAAGCCTCTCAAATCCAGGATGTTTCTGAGCACTGGATACAAACTTCCATTAGTCTGCAACCTGTGGGATCGTGGTGGTCTCTCTATCTCACCTCCTTTTGGGGGGCTCGTGTTAGTCAGCTCCAGTTCTATATAGACTGTAAATTCTTGTAGCAGTACATAGTGTGTATAGAAGACATAGGACTTATGGTATATACAATTCCTGCCCTATGTAATGTACAAATTACCTCCTACAGTATTACAATAGCATGTCCACTGCCGCCTGGTGGTGATTTGGGGCATTGCATGGCTTTAATTTTAATCTTCCCCATAACAATTCAATGTAAATTCTGAACATTATAGTGTTATTATAATCTACCGCCGCTGGATAATCGATGCAATGTCGATTGTCATTCTGCTTGATGCCGCGTTTCCGGCCCCATCATCGCGTCTCATCCTCCACCCCTGTGTCTGGAGAAGTCGTTTAGATGATTACCGCCCACGCAGCTATTAATTATCCGTGAACTTATGAAACGCTCATCTCTTATTAACTGCTCCATCCAGACGCGGCTCCCAGATGTCACCGTCCTTCCACCTCGCGATGATGACTTTAAGAGACGCTGTTCGTGGCCTTTAGACTAGAGCGCACGTTATGTGACTTCTACAGCGAGATTACCAGCTGCGATATTGAGCCCGCTAAATGAAGCTATTGATCCGTTACTTACAGGTTATTTACAGGATACAAGCCCAAGGAACAGACGGCGACGGAAGAAACCGCGCCGGACCGGCAGCGCAACTGAAGAATATCTCTTCCGCTCTGTATCAGTCGCTTTACTACAGGGAACTATGGCGGAGAGTGGGAGGCTACAAACTGTTTTTGATTTAACATGGCGCTGCGCCATTTTTCTTGTTGAAGTACAGACCTGGTCTGACGGGTGAAAAAGGGGTGTGGCTAAACAAATTGTAACATCATGGGAGAGCGAAGAAATATTTTGTAGCGCTATGGAGTCATTTCCATTATGGAGATACAGCTGCTCTTGTGATGCTGAAAACACACAGTCTGGCTGGCAGCATGTTGGCAGGCGATGCCCACGTGTGGCAGTCAGTGGCCACACAGTATTGACAGTAAATCTTGTGGCCATTGGCCACCATGGACGGGCATGCCTTTTCCGTAAGTGGCCGGCTGGACCATATGTTTCCAGCCTAATAGTTAAGCTCAATCAGTAGCGCTAGAAAACGTTTGCGTCAGACGAAGGGTAATTCACACAAACCAATTTTTCATAAATCGTAAAAATCGGATCGAAATCAGGCAGAAATAAAAAATGTCATTTTTTTGGAATGGTTGCGTTCACACGGTTAAACAGTCTGAGCAAAGAAAAATCGTAGCATGTCCTAGTTTTTTGCGAAAAATTGCCCGTTCAAACCTATAGGAGCGTTTAAAGAAAAAACAATTGCGCTCACTTTATGCGTTTGCAACCCATTTTATTAAATGTAACCATGGTAACCTTAAAAAAGATGCGCAGAATCAGGAAGTGTGCAAAACCCATCATGCGTTTTTTTTTTACGCGCATAACAGTGGATGCGAAACGGATAAAAAAAAGGCGTGATTTTTCAGAACTGACATAAACCGCCGTGTGCGTTCCGCCTTAGGGCTGTAATGTCAGTCCGTTAAAAAACGCACTTTTTCCCTTCGTGCGTATTTGCGTCTTACATGCGTTTTTGCTGGGCATGTGTGGCTTTTTTGTCCGCGTTGCTTCCGTACGTTATCTGTTTTTCACGCATCCAGAATAAACGCAGGTCGGCCCAAATGACGTCAGTTTTGTCACAACCCGCAGAAAATAGAGTGCGCAAATAAACTCAGCGAACGCGGATGCCAGTGGATATTCGCTGCCGTTCTTTATGCGCCCTGTTCTGCATCGGTTTGTGTAAAAACCGCCCATCTGAATAAAACAATTTACGTGGTCCGTGCGCCGTCCGTAATTCAGGCGGTATAAAATACGGACAGCGCTCGGATGGGAAAAGCGTCTGTAATGACTTGTTTGTAGCCTCACAATGGCGGCCGTGAACTCGCTGTCTATGCAGGTTCTTCTTCCCTCTCGTATCCGCCATCATCTCAGGTATTCAGCAGGCGCCGATCTGATCGTTACTATGGAAACCTATCGGGATTATTAAACTGACATGGTGGATGTAATCTGGCGCTGGATATACCTGCGCACCTCAAGGACGCCAGAATCAGCAGCAGGCCGAACAATAAATCTGACTTCATCCTCTTCTGCCCGCCGTGCTGTTAACCCTGTCTTGGCCGGGCACCGCCCTGGCGCTCGCGCTGCTGCAGATCTCCTCTTGTCCTCCTTTGTTGTCTTCCTGAAGATGATTAACTCATTCATTGCCTGTAAAATGGGAGCATCAATGCTGCGATGCACAAGTCTAAGACATTATTCCCCCTTTCACCAACTACAATGCCAGTCAGGGGCTTGTCACACATGCCCATCCACTCTACAAGTGAGTCCTCTCAGGCAAAAAGCGGTCCAATGTAAGAGGGTGAACTGTAGCTAACCCACACTTGCACCCGCTACAAACGTTATACATTTGTGTCTTAAAAGGGTTGTCCAGTTGTAAACTATTGATGGCTTATCTGAAGAATATAGAAGATCAGCAAGGGTCTGCCACCTGGAATTCCTGCTGATCAGCTGTCCACCAGGCCAGGGCACTGAGCTAAATTCTGTGGGAAGCAGACAGCTCCGTTCCCAATGCAGTGGCCAGGCTTGGTATTGCATGAAAAGTTCGCATTGTCGTGAGTGAGATCTTGCCCCGCAGTACCGAGTTTGTCCACTGCACTTGGAACAGAGCTGTCTGCTTCCTGCAAAAAATGATCTCAGTGCATGCTAGTATCAACCCGGCGAACAACAGTTCCCCTGTGATGGACCCCTGCTTTTGTACTATTGATAACATATCCAGAGTATAAGTTATCAATAGTTTACAACCAGACAACCCCTTTAAGGCTAGAGGCATGTGGCTGTAATGCAACTTGTGGCTGAGAATCTCAGCTGCAACTCACATCGGACAGCACATGGATACCAGCCTGTGTGTTGCTGCAATACCAAGCCTGGCCACTGCAGTGGGAACGGCGCTATGTATAGAAATAAGCTTGGTCTATGGGCACACTGGCCCAACAAACAGCAGGGGTCCCAGGCGGTGGATCCCTAATGATCTGCTATTGATGGCCTATCCTAAGGATAGGCCATAAATAGTTTACAACTATACAACCCATTTAAAGTGGTTTTCAAACACCAAAAATGTTTTTCCTTCCTGGCAGTGACACAAAGGGTATACAAGTCCTACCAGGACCCTTTTCACTTTGTTTTGCTATGCATGCCTTTATAGCTGCATTTACTAACGCCCGCCTGTTTTGTTGGAATCCGGGACCCTAAGCTACTTCCATTCTGATTCCGGCTGAAGTCAATGCCCTTCATTAGTAGTGTTGGCTTTCATGCCAGTGCTAATTTTGCCCACCACAGCGTCCTATCCTTTTAATTGTAGCTTCACCCCCTACACCCACAGGCAAGGTGGACAGCAGATTGCCAGGGTCCTTACAAGTACTTGTGCATGATGTACAAACTGCGCCTGTGCAAGGCAAACAGACCAAACAGAGCATCCGGCCAGGTAATGAATGCTATGTCACTAATGGCTTGGAACTAATGATGTACACAACATCACCGGAAGTGCCAAAAACAAGGAAGACCCAAGTCACATGACAGTTGGCAGCACACTGATTAATAAAGTTTTCATGTGTATAGTAAGTAATGAATGGGTTGCATAATATGGGACAACCCTTTAAAGGACTCGGATATTAACGTTAACCACTAAGCTTGATGTCCCACTACTAGCAACTGCAACTGCTAAGTTGGATGTGCCATTGTGACTGCAACCATTAATTAATGTGAAGATTAATCTATCCTCAGTATAGGTCATCAACGTGAGATTGGTGGGGTCCAACTCCTGACCCTCCTGGCAGTCAACTGTTTGAAGTAGCCGTGGCACCCCATTGAGTGTTGGGGCCTCTTCACTGTTTACCAGGCACAGCTCTAGTAGTGTTATAGTGGCTGTGAATTCACTTAAGTACGTGCGTTTGGTGCCTTGCATGTGAGCATGTACTCAGACACAAAAGGAGTAGAGAGTCCTGCTGCAGCATGAGTGGAGTTCTGGGTGCAGTCAGCCACCAAGAAGCACTGCGATAGGCTGAGGAAGAGGCGACGAGTAACCGAAACCTGAGGAGAAGGGATATGTGAGATGGTGAGCCATCAGAAAAGAAGACGAAGTGGGCAGAGCTTCTGCGTGAGTCCAAGTCGGCAACATGGATGACAAGACTAGTGGTGGTTGCAGTAGCTTATAAAGGCACATCAAGCTTAGCAGTTGCAGTCACTAAAGGCACATCAAGGTGAGTAGTTATATACACTAGTGGTGGGGATAAGTCGCTGTGCCAAATCTGGGGGATGATGAGGATAAAAAGCTTAAGGAACAAAACCCCAGACAGGGAGATGACGTGATGCTGATGGATAGTGAAAAAAACTAATTTTTGCCCAGATCGTGACGCATTTCGAGGTGTTAAACCTCCTTTTCAAACATCTGCAATTCAATAGTGAGAAGGAAACAGTTAACGGAAAACTCCTGCTATTTGACTCGAATCCATCAGTAGACAATTGGTGATCAGCTCCGTCACCTGTCAGGCGCTTGTTTTTATTCCCCAACGATGCACTGATGAATTGGAGTCAAATGGGAAGATTTTTTTAGTTAACTGTTTCCTTCCCAGTATTGGATTCCAATTGTTTGAAAATGAGGGTCAACACCTCGAAACGCGTCACCATCTGGACAAAAATAAAGTCTTTCCCCCGTTCATCAGCATCACGTCATCGCCCTGTCTGGGGTTTTGTGCCATTATACATGTGAGATTGTGAGACAGAGACGGGTCTTGGAGAATGGATGCCCTCAGAGGTGTTACTGTAGAGGGAGAACCATAGAGGCCGGTGAGTCTGAGAGAGATTGTTATACGTGGGATTCAGTAGCTGCACATTGTGCCCAGAGCATCTCATTAGCCCTACACAAGTTTGGCATCATACTAAGGACTGGTGGTTACCCCACGGCCTGGTCAACTGAGCTTGGAGGAGGCCAGGGCAAATATCTACAGGTAGCCATACCAGCTGCGGTCTAAACTAGAAACCAAGAGTATTAACGAACCCTCCTCCGGAGTACAGGCGGTCCGAGTGTCATTAGGTTGGTGGAGTTTGTATTAAAGAAAACTCCTGTTCATGTTTATTTGTGGGCAAAGTTAAAGTGAAGCGATACTCTTATAGGGAAATAAAGGACATGTTCCAGTAGAGACTAGCCTTCCTTTGACCTATAGTTGCACTATTAGTATGGGCAAGAGTCATTGGCCATTGTGGGTGAAACCTGACCTTCTGAAGGATTAGTCGTGTGGTGCACAGTACTTGAGGCCACAGTAAGGCTGCTCCTGGTTCTCCAACTATTCAACCATTCAAGTGTAAGTTTTCTGCCAAGTTTATCTGTAAAAAATAAGCTTGACGTGCTATTATAAATAACTGCAACCACTAAGCTGGATGTGCCCTTATAAAAGACTGCAACCACTAAGCTTGATATACCATTCTTGGTGACTGCAACTGCTAAGCTTGATGTGCCATTAGAAGTGACTGCAACTGCTGAGCTTGATGTGCCATTAGAAGTGACTGCAACTGCTAAGCTTGATGTGCCATTCTTGGTGACTGCAACTGCTGAGCTTGATGTGCCATTAGAAGTGACTGCAACTGCTAAGCTTGATGTGCCATTAGAAGTGACTGTAACTGCTAAGCTTGATGTGGAATTATAAGTGACTATAACCACTAAGCACAATGTGCCATTAGTAGCATCTGCAACCACTAAACATGACGTTCCATTACCAGCAACTGCCACATGATGTACAACTATAAGTAAATGCTAATCTTGATTTGCCATTGTAGTGACTGCAACCACTTAGCTTGATGTGTGGTTATAATTGACAGTAACTCCTAAGCTTGATATGTCATTATAAGTGACTGTACCCACTAAGATTGATGTGCCATTTTAAGTGATTGCAACTGCTAAGCTTGATGTGCCATTATAAGGGACTGCAACCAATAAGCTTAACATAGTATGCTAAGCTGAAAAAAGACATATGTCCGTCTAATTAAGCCTATTACCCCCTCTGCCCCCCCCTCTACCTCCATGTTGATCCAGTGGAAGGCAAAAAACCCAAATGAGGCGGAAGCCAATATCCCACATTTAGGGAAAAAATTCCTTCCTGACCCCGATCAGAATAATCCCCGGATTACTGACCCTTCTAATCAGTGATATAACATATAATTTTCTAACACTCAAGAAAGGCATCCAAGCCCCTCTTAAGCTCTTTTAGCGAATTCGCCATCACCACGTCCTCAGGCAGAGAGTTCCATAGTCTCACTGCTCTTACAGTAAAGAACCCCCTTCTATGTTGGTGTAGAAACCTTCTTTCTTCTAGATGTAGAGGACGTCTCTTTGTTACAGTCACAATACTGGGTATAAATACATGATGCGAGAGATCCCTGTATTTTCCCCTGATATATATACACAGTTATTAGGTCACCCCTCAGCAGTCTTTTTTCTACAGTAAATACCCCAATTGTGATAACCTCTCTGGGTATTGTGGCCCATTGCATTTATTATTTTAATTGCCTTCCTTTGTACCCGCTCAAACTCTGATATGTCCTTCTTGAGTACTGGTGCCCAAAACTGTCCACAATATTTCCTGTGTGGTCTGACCAGTGACTTGTAAAGAGGAAGAACAATGTTCTTGTCATGCGCCCCTAGACCTCTTCTGATGCCCCCATGATCCTATTTGCCTTGGCAGCAGCTGCCTGACACTGGTTGCTCTAGTTAAGCTTACAGTTAACTAAAATCAACAAGTCCTTTTCCATGTCAGTGTTCCCCAGTGGTTTCCCATCTAGTGTGTAATGGTGACATGTATTTCCCATATGCATAACCCTTTCAGTACTGCCCCTGTGGTACTCCACTAGTAACTGTGACTCCTTCAATACTGCCTCCTCTGTTACCCCACTAGTAACACCTCCAATACTGCCCCTGCGGTACCCCACTAGTATTGTTGACCCCCCTGTGGTACACCACTAGTTGCGGTGACCTTATCTTAGTATGTGCCAATAATAACCAACTAATGCTTTCTATCACTGACCAGTAACATACCAACCTTTTGACTTCCCCCGGTCCAGTCTAGAACTTACCTCCTCATAGAAGCTGATCAGGTTGGTGTGACAGGAGCGATCCCTCCTAATCCCACGCTGATATGGAGTTATACAGCTATTTTCCTTGAGGTCCTCCAGAATAGCATCTCTTAGAAACCCTGCAAACATTTTGACCACAATGGAAGTAAGACTTACCAGTCGGTGGTTTCCAGGGGCAATTTTTGACCCCTTTTTGAATATCTGCACCACATTGGTGATATGCCAATCCAGTGGAACAGACCCTGTAACTATACTGTAGAGTTCTTAAATAGAAAGAATATATAGAAACAATAGTCTGTCTATCACATTACTTAGTTCCCTAGGGATGTATGCCATCGAGAACCAGTAATTTCTCTATTTTAATCTTTTTAAGGTGGGTCTGCACTTATTCCCTGATGTGCCATTATAAGCAACTGTAACCACTAAGCATGATGTGCCATTATTAGCAAATGCAACAACTAAGCATGATGTGCCATTATTAAAAAAAAAAAACACTAAGCATGATGTGCTATTACAAGTCAGTGCCACTGCTTAGCCTGATGTTCCATTATAATCGACTACAACCACTAAGCATAATGTGCATTACTAGAAACTGCAACCAATAAGCGTGGTGTGCCACTAGAAGTGACTGTAACTGCTACCCTTGATGTGCCATTATAAGTGACTGCAACCACTAAGCATGATTTGGCATTATAAGTGCCTGCAACCGTTAAACTTCATGTGCTATAATAAGTGACTGCAATATCTAAGCTTGATGACTCGTTATAAGCAACTGTAACAGCTAAACATGATGTGTCATTACTAGCAGACATAACCACTAAGCATGATATGCCATTAGAAGTAACTGACATAGCTAAGCTTGATGTGCCATAACAAGTGACTGCAACCGCTAGGCTGGATGTGGTAATATTAGCAACTGCAACATTAAGTATGATATGCCCTTATTAGCAACTACAACCACTAAGGGCTTTTTCCCACGATTGTATATCGGCTGGCGTTTTCACGGCCGGCTGATATACGCTATCATCTGGGGTGTAGAAGCTCGTGAACGGGTGCACAAATCTAACGTTTGTGTGCCTGTTTACACGGCATGGGCCCCGGCGCATATGTGCCGAGATCACCATGCCATCACCCCTTTCACCTCCCTCCCCATCGCAGGCTCACCTCTGTTCTCCTCCCCGCTCGTTGTTTGCAATGGGAGGGGGCGGGATGGAGGCAGAGCTAAGCACCGTTTCACCTCCTCCCATTGATAGCTATGGAGAAGGGGCGGGGAGAGGGCAGTAGCTTAGCTCCGCCCATGTCCCGCCCCTTGTCCGCAGCCAGCAATTGGGGGAGGCAGGACAGACCAGCGCTTAGCGCCGGCCCCATTCTGCCCCCTCTCATTGCAAACAACGAGCGGGGATGAAGAGCAGAGGTGAGCCTCCACGGGGGGAGGAGAGCAGAGGGAGTTTAGCAGCCACGTTGCTAAACTCCCTCCCACCCCTGGCTGCTGCCATGAGCTCCCATAGGAGCCCATGCAGCGGCCAATGTATTCCAGCGCAAAAGATAGTTCCAGGACTATCTTTTGGGCCTGAGGTAAAAATGCCCGGTGCTATATTGGCCGTCTGGGTGCTTTTACATCTCAGGAATACGGCCATTTGATCTGATGCATTGGAATCCAATGCATCAGATTACAGCGTATATCAGCCGGCCGTGAAAACGCCCGGCCGATAGACGCTCATGGGAAAGAGTCTTGAGTGTGATATGCCAATAAAAGGGACTGCAACCACTAAGTATGATATCTATTTTCTAGAAACTGTAACTGCTAAGCATGATGCGCCATTATAAGTTATTGTAACCACTTACATGTGCAGCCATTTATGACTACTTTTTGAGTATGATCACTCAGCCATTTGTGAATCCACCTAACAGTTGCCTTGTTAATCCCATATTTGGTCATTTTTTCAATAAGTATGGTATGAAATACTTTGTCAAATGCTTTATTAAGGTCAAGATATAGTATATCCACCGCATTTTCCTGATCAACCCAGTCGGTGATTCTGTCATAGAAGGAAATTAGATTAGTCTGGCATGACTTGTTTGGTACAAACCCATGCTGGCTCTGCTTAATTACTCCATTCTCATCCAAGTACTTGCATACATGCTGCTTAATAATTTGTTCAAAGATCTTTCCTGGTATAGAAGTCAGGCTCACAGGCCTGTAGTTTCCTGGATCCAGCTTCTTCTCTTTTTTGAGATAGGGACAATATTTGCCCTTTTCCGATCTTCTGGGACTTCTCCTGTTCTCCAAGAATTTTCAAAGATGATGGCAAGTGGTTCAGCAATTACCTGCTGCTTCCTTTAACATCCTAGGATGTAATTCATTGGGACCTTGAGACTTGAATTCATTTAAGTTAGCTAAGTGTTCCCTCACCATCTCTCTGCTTATAGATAGCCTGCATTCTTTTATTACCCCAGTAGCACAGGGAAGATCAGTTGATGTTCCATCTACTTTCTGAGAGAAAACAGATACAAAATAGGAATTTAAAAGTTTGGCCTTCTCAACATCATTCTTAACCAATTCACCGTTTTCATCTTGCAAGCATCCAATAGCATCTTTGACTTTTCTTTTGCTTTTGACATGCCCCCCAAATCCTTTTTTATTCCTTTTGGCCTCTGTTGCAAGCCTCAATTCATTATTAGCTTTAGCTCCTCTGACACTTGCCCTACAGTTTCTGCAGACCTCAATATATTCTTCTTTAGATATTCCCCCCCTTTCCATTTGATAAACATATTTTCTATCTTTTTAGTATGTGTGCAAGTTCTGTGTTCATCCATCCTGGTCTCTTTAAATGCTTCCCATTCTTCCTTCTTTTAGGGATTGTTAACGATTGTGCTTTGAGAATCTCATTTCACAATATTTCCCAACCTTCTTGGACATTTCTGTCCTTAAGAACATCCAGCCATTGGATTCTCCCTTCCCTCTTTCTGAGTCCATTAAAATCTGCCTTTCTGAAATCCAACCTTGAGGTCTAATTCTTGGAACTTAGCCCTGCCCCATCCTGCCTCCTCTCATTGCAAATAGTGCAGAGGGGCGGAGAGGAGGCAGAGAGGGGGCGGGAGCTCAGTTCCTGCTTCTGGCTCTTCCATCCTCCCCCCCTGCAGAGAGAGACAACGTATATCGGCTCGGCGTGAAAACCGAGCCGATATACGTTCGTGTGAATGCACCCTCACGCTTAGTGGTGCAGTAGCTAGTAATAGCACATAATGCTTAGTGGTTTTAGTCACTTATAATGACACATCGTGATAAGAGTTACAATTACTTATAGCGGCATATAACAGTTATTGGTTCAAAAATTGCTTATAACGGCACATCATGCTTAGTGGTTGCAGTTGCTAATAACAGCACATCAAGCTTGAGGCAACATTATAGATGACTGTAACCGTTAAGCTTAATGTGCCATTATAAGTGACTGCAACCACTAAGCATGATTTGCCTTTATTAGGAACTGTAATAACTAAGCATAATATTCCATTATTAGCAACGGCAACCATTAAGCTTGTTATGCTATTATAAGTGATTGTAACCGCCATGCATATTGTGCCATTACTTGCGTCCACAACCACTAAGCATGATGCCCCATTATAAGTAACTGCCTGCAACTGCTAAGCATGATGTGCCCTTATAAGTAACTGTAACCATTAAGCTTAATGTATCAATAAAAGTGACAGCAGCTGTTAAGCTTGTTATGACATTAAAAGTGACTGCAATCGCTAAGTTTGATGTGCAATTATTAGCAACTGCAACCATTAAGCATGTTATGGGATTATTAGCAACTGCAACCATAATTGTGATATGCTATCATAAATAACTGTAACCGCTAACCACAATGAGTGACGGAAACCACTAAGCATGATGTGCCATTATTAGCAACTGCAACCATTAAGCATGATGTGCCATTATTAGCAACTGCATCTACTAAGTATGATATACCACTATATGTGACTGTAACCGCTATTATAAGCGACTGTAACCAATAAGTGGGATGTGCTATTATTAGTAACAGCAACCATTAATAATGATGTCATTTTTAGCAACTGCAACCACTAAGGCCTCATTCACATGAGCATAGGAATTTTTATGGCCGCCTGCACATGCCTTAAAATCCCATTATTGAAGTATAGCCGCGATCGAGTCTCGAGCTTAATTAGCATTCACACGGGTATATCGCGGGAAAAATACGCTGCAGCGCGGAATTTCTTTGGTCGGAATGACTTCTAATAGCTTAAAAAGCAGCAGGCGTCTTCTCTTCCGAGTGCCGGACCCACGTAAATTCCCTCCCCCTCCGTTTTTTTGCAGCTCCCATAGGAGCCTCCCTCGGTGCAGGTTTCATTACAGTTTGGTGATAATTTAGTTATTTGCAACTTTGTTCTTTGCTACTAAATAAAACGGAGATGAACATTTTGTTCCCCGCCGCCCCCTCGCCTGTTCGATGACTGACGGCTCCGGTGGCGGTAGACGCTGGGGTTTGCCTTGTGTCTGGTACCTGACTGATTACATTAGAGCAGCTGATCGGCACCATCTTGTGTGTTCATAACAATAGTACAGTGCGACGGCGGCAAAAACACAACAGAAGGGATGACTCAAACCCATGCCTCGGAAAAAGTGCGAGATTAAAAATAGTCGCCACACGGCAGACAACGCTTTGATCAGCAGATATTGAGATCTGTAGAATTCACGAATTCTGAGATTCCAGCAGAGATGAGAGAAGAGGCGACCAAGGAACGCTACTGAGACATTGTATATCAGACGCTAAATTAAGGTGCCCGTCTTGCCAACCTGTGAAAAGACAGAACAATATCCCAGCTGTTAAGGTTGGAGTTTGACGCATAAAGCGGCATGGCGCCGCCTCTCTGTAACTCTCCATTTGCCATAACAACAGGAATGGAGGAGGGCGCAATTCCTTAATACAAGGCGCCTTAACAACTGCAGAATAGCGTGTTACCTGTAGCAACCAATCACAGCACAGCTTTCATGTCTCCAGCTGCACTCTGGTTGGTTGTTTTGGGTCATTTCTTCTGTTCTTGAGAATCAGAAGTAACCCTATGATAACACTGTAGTCAGTAGAAGAGCAGCATCTTTGGACGCAGTCAAGTCTTCGTAAGTCTTCTTTAGGAGGGACAAGATCACATGATCAGATTTGTGCAGCGGCCCCGGCAGGGCAGGAC
The DNA here is from genome assembly GCF_035609145.1 of Eleutherodactylus coqui. Classification (NCBI taxonomy): domain Eukaryota; kingdom Metazoa; phylum Chordata; class Amphibia; order Anura; family Eleutherodactylidae; genus Eleutherodactylus; species Eleutherodactylus coqui. Next base: position 17,534,150 of record NC_089842.1, read on the forward strand.
AGGTCGGGGGCCACGCTGACTTGTTGGGTATTATTACTACACACTGGGATTTGTGCAAATTCTTCCAGGTAAAAACTGTTCCAACTCCTCCAGTTAGATGGTTGTGTTGGTGTCCAGCAGTTTCCCGGTCCTGCCACAGATTCTCCATGGTGGTATAATGGATGTAATGGCGCTCTGTGGGACGTCCCTGATCTCTACTTCTCCATTACTTTATCTCTGACCTGTTTGGAGAGCTGCTCGGTTTTCATGCTGCAGAACTGATATATTTATACTGACATCATCTCGGTGCGGGCCGAGCTAATGCTGCCTCAGCTTGTATGTTGGCTCTACTGACGAGTCTCACGCTACCAGCGCCGTACGTTTTTCCTTCAGGCTCCAACTCCTGACAGCAAGCGTATTTGGACCAGCCAGTGTTCTGCTGAGCACAATACTCCAGGCTCCTCTCAGTTCCGCTTGTTCCTGAGGACCCGAGCCACCAGCCCTCCACCAGTGTTGAGAGACTGTCACTAAGAGAGTCTATGAGAGTCCAGGAGGAAGGAGATTCTGGCTGCTAGTGAAAACTTAAGATTTGGACCAGTGCCTGGCCCTATCACTGTGCTACTGACAACTATATCGGACCAGGGCTATTTAGTGGGCTGCTGCGCTCCTAGGCGGACTAGTGGTTAATCAGTCCAGCAGCCTACTAATCAGCCCACTAATAGACTCCAGTTAGCTGACTAGTGGGCTACTGGCCACCAATCAGTGCTGGTGGGCTAAATTGTGGACTGCTGGGATCATTAGTGGACTGCTGGGCTAATTCGTACCCAGCAGCTGACTAATCATCAGAGCAGTCCGCTAATCAGCCCAACAGTCCATTAATCGATATAAGTGGGCTACTGACCACTAATTGGCCTAGCTGAAAACTAAACAGTACAGGTGGGCTAATGAGTGGACTGCTGGACTGATTTGTGGCCAGCAACACAATAATCATCACACCAACGCACTAATCAATACTAGTGGTCTGATTAGTGGACTGCTGGGTCCTTGGGCTGATTAGGGGCTTATTAGTCATTCAGCCCACTAATAAGCCCAGCAGCTCACTGATTGGCACTAGTGGGCTGATTATTGGGCTTCTGGTTAACAACTGGCGCAGCAGGTCACTAATCATGCCAGCAAAACATTGAGGCCTTATTCCCACAAGCGTTTTATCGTGGCTATTTGACCGAAAATCGCACCCATCTGAAGCATTGGATTCAAATGCATTCTTTCAAATGGGCGATGGTTAGCCACGTAAAATCGTCCGTCCGGATAAGAGGGCATATACGCTGCTGAATCCGGCAGCCGAATTGTGCCGCGACTGGGAAAGATATGTCTTGCCCTATCTTTTGTCCGGAATACGCTGGCAGCTCTCACAGACTCCTATAGTAGCCTATAAGAGCCGTCAGAAAAGGGAGGGAAAGGGAGTTTAGCAGCGACTAGCGCTGCTAAACCATGTAAGCTGGCTCTACTTACATAATAGAAGCCATGCTGAGTATTTCTTCTGGACAGAAGGAATTCCAGGCTGCGGCGTATATACGCCGCACCCGGCCATATGAATTAGCAGGACAACGCGAGATTTAGCAGTGACTCGGTTGCGGCCTCTTCTCGTTCACGTGATTTTCGGCCACGATGTGGCCGGCCAGAAATCGCAACACTTGTGTGAAAGAGGCCTAATGCTGGTGAGCTGATTAGTGGACTGCTAGACTAATTAGTATTTGGCCCAGCATCCCACTAATCAGCCCTGCGGTCAATTAATCAGCATTAGTGGGCTACTGCCCCTAATTGGCCCAGCTGACCACTAATCAGTACTGGTTGGCTAATTAGTGGGTGGCAGCTGACTAATCTGCCCAGCAGCCAACTATTTGGCTCAGCAGTGCATTAATCAGCATTAGGCTTCTTTCACACTAGCGCATAAACGGCACGTTTTTACGCCTGGGCGTATATACGCACCCATGAGAGGCATTGATTTTCAATGCACTCATTCACACGGGCGAATATATGGCGCGTAAATATGCCGGCAGCGTGAAAAATAGAACATATACGCGGTCGGTGCATATACGCTCAGCCAAAAGATAGTTCTGGAACTATGTTTTGGCCAATATACGCTGGCGGGTCCCATAGACTCCTATGGGAGCAGGGAAAGAGAAGGGAGGGGGAGGCATTTTTGCAGCGTCCAACGCTGCGAAAAGCTTACAGGTGCTTCTATATAGACACTGGAAGGCATTCCGAGGAGTTTGGCAGAGTGAGGGTTTTCCGGGGTGCAGCGTATTTTTTCACTAAAATGACGCTCACGGTCGTGTGAATGGACGAGAAAAGGCTGGCTGTGATCGCGGAAAAACTCCCTTTCGGGTGCTTCTATGAAGCAGGCATGAAAACGTAAAAACGCAGTCGCCCTTTATGCGCTCATGTGAAAGAAGCCTTAGTGGGCAACTGAGCACTAATTGGCCCAGCAGCCCACCAATCAGTACTGGAAGGCTAATTAGTGGACTGCTGGGCTATAATTAGTGGATTGCCAGCAACCCAGTAATAATTTACACCAACCCACTAATCAGTGCTGGTGGTCTGATTAGTGGCCTGTGGCTAACTACTCAGATCAGCAGCCCAGTATTCCCCTAATCAGCCAGCTAGCGCCGACTTTTGGGCTAATTAGATCCACTTTTATCTTCCTTCTTGTGTTGATGTGGGGCACATGTTTAAGGGAGTGCCAGGCAGGGGCGTAACTAAAGGCTCAGGGGCCCTGATGCAAAACGTGAGCTGCCCCCCCCCCCTCTATCTGTATCTGTACCCGTACCCATACCTAAACCATGCTGCACAGAGACATAACTTGAAGCTCCTGGGCCCCAATGCAAAACCTGTAACAGGGCCCCCAACTATAATGCTTTATTCATAATACTGGGCTCCCTATATGGAGAAGAGAGGCCTTATGCTGGGCCGGGTGCAACCGCATCCCCTGCACCCTCTATAGTTACGCCCCTGGTGCCAGGCATTGTGCCCAACTAAAGCCAATCACAGTGCCTATGTGTCTGCTCTGTGGGGTTAGGAGATGAATGGAGGCGTCACACACGGGTTGTTCACAAAATATCACTTTACTGAACACAAATCTCATGATACAAGATCAAGAATCGTTTTTTTTTGATGCAGACAAAAATATAATAATACCTGATGCCGAATCCTCTCACAGCCAAAGTAAGAACCAAGCTGAATGAACAGAAGGCACGAAGGTGCAGCCGGACGGCAGCGCAGCAAGAGATGTGTCAACTTATACAAGTCCTGGTAGACGGCACGGATGGGCACGACGGGATCAGGCAACAGCAGGTACAGCGGATACAGCACCGCGTCTGACCATCCATCAGTAAACCTTAAAGGGGTCTTCCCATGAAAAGAACTTGTCCTCTATCCACAGGATAGGTGATCAGTGTCTGATTGGTGGGGTCCGGCCGCTGGCACCTCCACCGACCCCAACTACAGGGTTATATAGACTCTCCATGCGAATGTAGCAGTGGTCACGTGCGCCCTGCCATTGATCGCACTGATGAGAGCCGAGCTCTTTAGTAGAAGGAATGCAGGTGCAGTGGCAAGTGTGACCACCAGTCCGCTCATTTGGGGACACTCAGGATCCCTGTTCTCATAGTCAGCAGGAGTCCCGGCAGTCAGACCCCCCTGATCAGACCCTTAGCACCTAACCTGTGGATACAGGACAAGTTGTTTTTGTGGGGCGACACCGTTAATCCTTCTATAATTAAAACTTTTGCAACTTTCTAACAGCTTTTGGGCAGATTTAGCAGATTTCTGCTTTACAAAGTCACAATTATGGTAAACGCCATATTTGTGCCATGATTTGTGACTTTTGATTATTTTTACACTGGCTTCACCCCTTTTCTAAAAGTGGGTGGGGTAAACAGAAGGGGCGTGGCCTTGTGGGTCTGTCAGATTCACTATAAATTTACCCCAGCTGGCATAAATTTCAGACTGGCACATGTGACTGACCAGACAGGTGCCAGGTTTATTAAGGGTGTGCCCCTTTTAGTAACCTCGGCACACTCCACTTCAGGACAGGCCTGAATAAATATACTTCTTTATGTTTCTGTTTTCAAGATCTCTGCTTACTGTCCACGAATAGCAAGCAACAGCCTCGTTCATATCCAAAGTCTGAACGCCTCTTCTGACCTGATTTTTCTCACAGCTGCCAGTTTGTTACAATGTATCCAGTGTAGACAATCCTCTATGAGTTAGGGCCCTTTTACACGGCACGATCTGTTGGGCGCAGATGTGCGACAGGTCGATCTATTGATGAGGGTTACACAGGAACGAGCATCGCTGACTGAACGGAGGCGCAACGGAGCGGGGATCGTTCCAGCCCGTTCCCATCCATTCACATTAAACAGGCAGCTGTTCATAAGTGAGCGACTGCCTGTTCACACGGGCCGATTCATTATTCAGTTTTCTGCATGCAGAAACTCAATGAGAAGCGAATGAATTCTCGTTTGTTGCTCAATCAGGGCATTTCCACTGGAATGTGAACGATTTGTAGGCCATTAAACACATCAGCAGCACAGATCTCTCCTGTCTTCATAGTTTGTTACAATGTATCATTGCAGGTAACATGAATCAGTCTGGAGTCTTGGCTGTTTAGCTCACTGATGATTCTCTGGGCTGGATAGAGCTGTAACAAACCCTCAGCAGTGAGAATTATTAGGACACGACAGGTTGACTGGTTTTCAGATGTAGTTTTAAAAAATCTTGCAAGTTCTGTGTTTGCGCAATTTACAGAACGGGCGTGTTGTATTAATCCATTGTGTTCAGTGGGTTCATTTAGACGGGCGATATTCCCCTCGCACCAACAGTGTGAGATGGGAAAACTGAAGCCGATCCTGTTTTTGCATGAGAATAGGACTTGTAACGTACGGTGAAGCGCACATTGCGCAGAAGAGCACCCGTATTTTGGGTGATGTGAGTTGAACCTGTGAATCTCGGATGGAACTTGCTATCAGCCGTGTAAATACAACCTTAGGGCTCTTTCCCACGATCTGATGCATTGGTTTCCAATGCATCAGATCACATGGCCGTATTCCTGAGACGTAAAAACGCCCGGCCGGCCAATATTGCGCCGGTCGTTTTTACGTCAGATCCAAAAGATAATCCTGGAACTATCTTTTGGGCCGGAATATGTCAACGAGATGCATGGGCTCCTATGGGAGCCCATGACAGTGGACGGAGGGAGTTTAGCAGCGTGACTGCTAAACTCCCTCCCACTGCTCCCCTCTGCTCTCCTCCCTGCTCGTTCTTTGCAATGGAAGGAGGTGGGACAGGGGCGGAGCTAAGCACCGCCCCATCCCGCCTCCCATTGCTGGCTGCGGGCAAGGGGCAGGATGTGGGTGGAGCTAAGCTCCCACTCTCTCCCCGTCCCTTGTCCATAGCCATCAATAGAAGGAGGCGGGTCAGGCCGGCGCTTAGCTCCATCCCCGTCCAGCCCTCTCCCATTGCAAAGAACGAGCAGGGAGAAGAGCAGAGGTGAGCCTATGATGGGGAGGGAGGGGAAAGTGGCATATGCGCCGAGGCTAACGCTGCGGGAATGGGCGCACAAACATTAGATTTGTGCGCCCATTCACGAGCTTCTACGCCCCAGATGATAGCGTATATCGGCCAGCCGTGGAGTCTTTTACCTCCATATTTGCGGACCACAATATCTTCACACACTGGCAGCAAGCAGAGATCTTACGAATGTATATTAGAAAGCTGTAGAACTCTTCATTACACAAGTATTAAGCTAGATTTACATTAAAAAGAATATACCGCCTTGAATAGTCGCACAAACCGTCCCTTTAAATTATTATACAAGATGTACACAAGCTGATCCTCCTAGATGCAAATAGCACCATATCCCACATGCTGCGTCTCGATGGGTCAGAATGTGCCTCATGGAAATCCTAAACCCCTGCTATAAAGTATGTTGGAGTTTTACAGGTATTGTTTCTCCTTAGGGAGAGACCGAGAAGGTGTTAGGAGACTCATAAAAACAAGCATGCTCCTCTGGGAAATATGCAAATTGGAAGATAGAACAATGCCTCTACAGCGCCACCTATTGGAAGGCAGCATTACTGCATGTCAGACCTTTTATCGAGCCTTGTAGCAATGACTGGGAATATGAGCCAAAGCCAGAAGCTTCTGGTACGGATAGCCTTATAAGTCTCCTCACACCTTCTAGGTATCCATGTTTATAGGCATCTCCCTAGCCAAGTCAGATACCTACTGCACTCTGATGAGGGGCCATCCCCCCGGAAATGTCTGTCTGCACATGGGTGGCTTTTCCTTCTGGAGAAGACTCTGGCTTTGGCATTGTTACAAGGCTTGTTAAAAAAGATCTGACATGGACTTGCATGAATGCCTAGTAATAGGGGGCGCTGTGGAGGCATTCTTCCAACTTTCCATTTGGAATTTTACAGAGTACAGTGGGAATGATGGGAGTGGTAGTTCACAAATTCTCTCAATGGCATCTCACAGGCATCAGCAGGTAAGTTAAAGTGACCGTCACGATCTATTACTTGCCTATGTTGGGTTGAGCCCTAGGATTCAGGCGACCTCAGTCACTTATAGACAGGGCTTTCCATCACTGTACTGTACAGACCCCCTCAACTCTGGTTTGGGGGAAAGGCGGTATAGCTGGCACTTTCAGTCAGAATCCCCTTTAACTCTCAATCCAAGTGGACACAGAAACTAACCTGCAACCAACACCATATGGGAGGCCATTGGAATAATTGGTGGTGGGACTATAAAGACCCTTGTAGCTGATCCGTGAATCAAAGACCTCAACTCCCCGGAGCAGTTAGAGAAATATAAACCAGTAACGCTAAAGGCATATGGATATATTTTTGGGCTATGTGGTGTCCCTGTAATTCTACAGACAGCACCAGACCCATTATAACCTGTCCAATGCGAGTTGCTGCCAAGTTTCTCAGCCACAACTCACATTATGCCCGCATGCCTCTAGTATTAAAGGGGATGTCTGGTAGTCAACTATTGATGACCTATACTCAGGATAGATCAATAGTACCCCCACTGAACTGCTATTTGCTGGTCGGTGCTATCGTGCACTGAGACGATTTCTGCAGGAAGCAGACAGCTCTGTTCCCACAGCAGTGGCCAAACTTGGTACTGCAAGCCAAGTTATCATTCACACAATGGGAACTTTGCATGCAATACCAAGCCTGGCCCAAGCAATGGCCACCCACGAATCTATTGATGATTTATCCTCAGTATAGGCCATCATTAGTTTACAACTGGACAGCCCCTTTAAACTCATTCCTTGAAGGGAACCTATCACCCTATAGCCAGATACCCCAATAACACTGATAGTAAGACTTCTCCCATAGTCTCTAGTATACTCTAGTATACTCTCATCCTCTAGTATGTGCGCAACAGAGCAGTGTCCGAAAGTGGGGAAAATGGGACCCCCGTTCTCGGCATCAGTGGTGGTCCCGTTGGTTGGCCTCCCACTGATCTATCAGTTTTCACCTATCCAGTGGATTAGTGAAAACAGCCAAAAAGCAACCCCTCCCCAGAATACCCCTTTAAGAGGGTGGAAAATATATTGGGATACAAGTCAGTACCTGAGCCCTGTCCATCATTTAGCGGTTCATGGGATCACATGACCCTCCTAGCCCTGACTCCTTATAAGCAGGAAGTGTCCTCCTTCTGAGTAAGGGGGCGGGGCTAACAGCTTGTTGTATTATGAATGTTCTCATTGACTCTTATGGAAACAGGACGATCTGCCAACGTCCGGCGCGGTGCTCGTGTACGCTTGTATATAGGGTAAAGGCATGAGACTCTATCTATTGGTCAGACAGACTTACAGAAATGTGACAGTGAGTACTCAGTGTACGATTCAGGAAGACAGTTTGTATATAATCCCCCATCATAGTCAAAAAGAAAAAAGTCATGAAACGCGTTGGTGTCAATGTGCACATTAAAGCTCGAAAAGAGAAGGTAGATCTGATGAGCAGCTTATAGAAGCGGGTGAGGCCTAACACTAAATTCACCCCCCTCCCCACTCACAGAACTTGCCCCTTCGAAAAACCATCACCCGAAACGCACAGACAACATAAAAAATATTCAGTTGAGTAAATGAACCTCAAACACAAGAAGAGCCCAGGACCCCATGCATAGAGCTGATCCCAAATTCCTGCAAATTCTATCCCCCTCCCCAATAAGGACACCACAGTATATAGAATATCACTTGGCTGTGTAACTTCAGAACATTCTCACGGAGAAGACGGAAGCGGGCACGACTGGGTATCATGTGCCCTCTCCATACATAGACTGGACAGACCTTCGAATACCTCACACTCTGCCATACACACCTACAAAGCTGGAAGACCCCCAAATAACTAGGGATTATAGTACGTCACCAGAAACGAAGGGACAGACCACCTTGAGCACAAATGGACAAAGGACCATGCAAGGGTGGCAGGCCAGCAGACCACACACAGAAGTACACAGACGAAAGGTATCAGTCTTGAGAGCCACTAGCGCCCTGCGTGCCCACCATGGGACTTACATGCAGACTACTAGCAGATCTTGGTGGTTTCCATGGCCCACCTTTGCCCTTCCCTCCTTAAGGAGGATCCCTACACTGTCAATGGAGGAGACAGGAGGTCACCTTCATCTTCACTAATGCATTTCGTGCCCCCTGTAGAGACCTCTCCTCATGCCTGCCCTACTGATAGAACTAATACAAGTCTTCACAACACAGCCATACTACAACACACAGACGTTGGGGTTGAGGACGTTCCCTCCGTCATCCCGGCTGCTGCTACACGCTATTTGGGTTGTAACACAAGACGTTGAACTGCAAGTTTTCATCCCAATGTCGAAGCAACACAAAGAGCTGCTGAGCGGCAGACTTGACCGTAGCCAAAGTGCGTCCCTCAGGGATGATCTGCTTACACAACCACCGGTCAGCCTTGGCTGCCAGTAACTCCCACTCAATGAAGTAAGCGGCAGAGTTGTTCTCGAGCCAGGCCAGGGCGACAGCGGTGGCCCAGATCATGCTTTCAGGATGGGACTTCCGTTGATCCTCAATGCTCTCCATCCAAGACTGAACCTCGGTGCCATCTGACTCTGACCCCAGTCCACTGTCTGTGTGAATGGAAGCAGAGTCCTGAGCGCTGTCAGGAGATGAGAAGCGTCGCACAGGAAGGACCGGTAGGGTCAGTTCGTTCTCAGACTTTGTGGATCTGGAAGGACTGTCCAAGGCGCTACTGGAGAGGTGGCGTGTTCGGGGCTGCTGGCAGACATCTTCACCAAACCCATTCAGAGTGGTGTGATAGTCATCATCTGGGGGGAGCAACTGCGCTGTGCTCGCTGTGGAAAGTCCAGGGTCCTTACGTGAAGGAGAAGAGCTGTGAGACATTGGGCTCAGAGTTGCACGGTGACTTGTGAATGGAGATGTCCACTTGAGTTTGTCCATCGGGATGTTGGCTGCATCTGCAAAGACTTGATTCAGTAGGAAAGCTCCACAAGCCAACTGCAGTGTGACCTACGAGGGGAGACACCAAAATGAGGAATCAGATTTTGAAGGGGCTTTCCAGTTCTATTTAGATAAAGTATAATCCTTGCAAAGGTTTCTAAAATACTTCAAGCGCCCCTTTGGTCCCAGATAAGCCACGATGGCCACACCAATTCTCTGACTACCTGATGTTGCTCTGCATTGTCAATGATACCACATGCTGCTTTGATTGCCTAAAAATGCTAATGTGAGCAGAACTGGCCAATCAAAGCGGCATGTAATGTTTTTGGCTACCAATGTACAGTACTTCAATGCAGACTGTGCATCAGCTGGTCAGAGAATCGGTGTGGCCATCTTGATTCGTATGGGACCAGAGGATAGCTGTAATTTCTGTTCTTCGATTTCATGGTTTCTGCTTGATGTCAAACAATTGGAACACCCAAATGTAGGCCTCATTCACACGAGCGTTTTAGCACAGGTAACTTAAAACTAAAAAAAATTGCGACTATTAGAACCAATGGATTCCTATGGAAGATTCAGACAAAAGAATCTTAAGCTGCCTTGAGTCCCTGCGGGGATGAGGGCTCCCCAAGGGTTCTCTTCATTGCCTGGGGCTTCCCCTTTTTCCAGCAGGGACTAGCAGGAGTTTACAGCGGGACATTTTAAACTTGCCGTGCAGCTGCCCCGAACACTGGAGTATTCTTCTGCTGCGAAGAACTAGGAATTCCCCATAGCAGGGAGAAAAAGAAAATCCTTGTAGCGGGGAACCACTGTCTAGCCCTGCCCTATCTCTCCTTGCTATGGGGGAATTCCTGGGATTCCCCTTTAGCCCCGCCCTCTCTCTGTGGCCATTCTCCCTGCTACAGGGCAATTCCCCCATATCAGGTATAGAAGGAATTCCTCTGCAGAGGAGAAGAAGAAAATCCACAGCAGTGTGATGCTGGGGTTCCCCTGCAGGGGAGAATAAGGAAACCCCCCCTGCAGGGGAACTCCAGCATCACGCTGCTGGAGGATTCCTTCTTCTCCCCTGCAGGGGAACCTCCCTCTCCTCGCAGTGGGGATATCCCTCCAGAGCTGCTGAGATAAAGGGAGTCCCCAGCGATGAAGGAGGGCCATGTGTTGCTTTCCTTCATCTCTCTCTCTCATCCCCCTCTCGGAGCAGCAGCGCTTGTTTTCAGGCCCCAATCGTGTGAATGGGCAATTACACTGCTAATTATGCTCAGGACTTGATAGCGGGAAATCATGTGATTTTTAGCGCAGTTACCCGCTATTTTTTTGTGCGGTCACTTCGATGTGATTTTCAAGCTTGTGTGAATGAGCCTTTACATCCAGCGGGTGAAAACTCCTCTGGACCGAACAGCTGACAAATCCAGCAGCTCCAGCAGACATCTCTCTCCTGTCTTGAAAGCTTGTTACAATGTTTTAGTGTAAAATGTACCTGTTTGGCTCACAAGGAATGTTTCAATCCACTGACAGCAACCAGAGATCTTGAAAAAATGCTGTCAAATTGAAATACGATGGATGCTGAATAGTTACAGAACTTTTCAATATATTAAAATTAAAGTTCACTTCTTATTATCCACCTGTAGATAAAGTGAGCGCTAATTCTAATATAATAAAAAGTGTCAAACTCAAGGACCGCGGGCGAATCCGGCCCACCACCTCAATTTATGTGGCCCGCGAAGAAGAAGGACCAGCTCTCCATTTTTCTTGTAGGATGCAGCCAGCCCTATGAAGGCAACCATAATGCTGATGTGGTCGTCCGTAACAAGAAGTTTGACAGCCCTGCTCTACAGTATCGATCTATAAACTGAACGGCCCCTTTATTAGAGACCCCCATCTAGTAGCGCATCGGACTCCTCTGGTCTTCAGAACCGCAGCAGTTCGTTGTGGCGTAGGTTCCACTCAGTGATGAGATTGTTCTGCAGGAATATCGGCCCCTGCGGACAGGAAGCTGCTTGTAGTTGCGGCAGATTACATGGCGGTGCTGACATGTTCGGACCATCTGACAGGAAGGGGTCAGCGATTCATGCTGCTTGCGCCAAATTCTGACCTCCCATCGGCACGTTTTCCGGCCCCTCTTGCCCACTAGAGTCTAACTGTAAAAAACGGCCCGTGTGACAGCGGCCCTACCTGGATTGAACATGTATTTACATGAAGCCATATTTACACGTGCGAGCGCGATATCAGCCCCAGACACTCGGATCAATATCATCTGCGAGTGCGATGTGCTTTGTGATATATGCGCAGTGTAATATTGTACATGCGTCTTTCATGCCTACGAGAAAAATGACACATTGCTCCAGTACTTTAAGCAGTATAAATTGCATCGCGCTCACACGGACATCACATGACACGCTTGTGCGATGTAATTTTCCTGCCTCCCACAGGAAATAATTGGGCAATATCACCAAAAAATAGGACATGCTGTAATCTTCCCATCTCGCAGCAAGGCTGCATGTAAAAAAATCGCACATGCAAAGACACCCAATGCAAATAATGGGTTCTATTTCCGTGCGAGTTTTGCGCGTTAAATCCCGCCTAAATCTGCAGTCGATGCAATCCTCGATTGGGGGATCCCAGTGTGGGACCCCCAGGGCGGAGCTGCGGACATGAGGATTCCAGTACTCACCAGGGGCAAGTAGTCGATGTTCTTCTCGCTGTCGCTTTCGTCGCTGCCTTTTCCGGGTGACTTAATCATAAATCCTTTGGCCGCTCGCGTGAGAAGTCGCGTCTTATTGAGGCTCAACCTACGACAAGACGGCAAATTAAGATTCTGCAGCAGCGAAGTAAAATATCAGCATCTGAGCTCTAATTACCTGGCGGCAAAGAGGCTTTCTATAGACCTCTGAGAATGGGAAGAAGAAACCGACGGACTGCGTGGAGCGGCTGAAAGGCATAAACAATATGGCAGCAATTATTTAAAGGGCCGGCGTAGCCTGCTTGTTACTAATGTTGATCATATATGTCCTCCCGCAATGCCATGTATAGCAGCACTCGCTAACCCCATCCTGAGCCTCCTGATACATGAATAGAAGGCCAGAGCTGCAGTAAAGACTGACTAGAGAGCAGTATGATACCATCATTCATGCGACACAATTGGTCAGCAGTCATCATAGTTCTCACCTTGTGGAAAGTTGCAGCGCTCCCATCCCGATGACACTGGTGTCGTGCAGGGCGATATGGCGCTCTCATCAACGTCTGTCATGAAGGAGAATGACCACATTACCACCCAGTACACATATGTACCCAGCGCTGTCATCTGCTCCTCCCGGATGTATTTTATGCCCTGTTTTGACCCATATTGACCATCCTGGCATCTTTTCTGATTTGCCATGTTTGTGCCAGTCTGCGGACAGCAGCGGGTACAAGGAATTTGCTGTATAAACCCGTCTCCTCTAAGGGAGTAGTAATCCTGCAGTGTGTAATACAGTAGAATATGACTGCTATGGGGCCCCCAGTGAGTGAGGGCCCAACACTGGGCTGCTTTCCCTGCAGCTGTTGCTAGGAGGAGCTCACTCAGGTTTATACATTGAGTTCAATACCAGCTGTATAAATCGATGTGCAGTGAGCTCCCCCTAGTGGTGGCTGTATATATCTGTATACAATAAGCTCCCCCTAGTGGTGGCTGTATATATCTGTATACAATAGGCTCCCCCTAGTGGTGGCTGTATATATCTGTATACAATAAGCTCCTCCTAGTGGTAGCTGTATATATCTGTATACAATAAGCTCCCCCTAGTGGTGGCTGTATATATCTGTATACACTGAGCTCCCTCTAGTGGTGGCTGTATATATCTGTATACAGTGAGCTCCCCATAGTGGTGGCTGTATATATCTGTATACAGAGAGCTCCCCCTAGTGGTGGCTGTATATATCTGTATACAGTGAGCTCCCCATAGTGGTGGCTGTATATATCTGTATATACAGAGCTTCCCTAGTAGTGGCTGTATATATCTGTATAGAGTGAGCTCCCTCTAGTGGTGGTTGTTTATAGCTGTGTACACTAAGCTCCCCCTAGTAGTGGCTGTAGATATCTGTATACAGTAACTTCTTCCTACTGGTCGCTGTATATATCTGTATACAGTGATCTCCCTCTATTGGTGGCTGTATATATCTGTATACAGTAAGCTCCCTCTAGTGGTGGCTGTACATATCTGTATACAGGGAGCTCCCCCTAGTAGTGGCTGTATATATCTGTATAGAGTGAGCTCCCTCTAGTGGTGGCTGTACATATCTGTATACAGGGAGCTCCCCCTAGTGGTGGCTGTATATATTTGTATATAGGGATCTCCCCCTACTAGTGGTTGTGTATAGCTGTGTACAGTGAGCTCCCTCTAGTGGTGACTGTATAAAGCCATGTGCAGTGAGCTCTTGCTAGTATGTTCTAATGAATGTCGGTCATAGGCCTGGTTGTGTATGGGCCCAGTTAAGAAAAGCCACGTCCATCAGCTGGTGCTATATGCTATGTAGCCACTCCCCTGTGCATCATGTGATCTTCAATCATTCAACATTAGAGGGCAGAGCCAAAGTCTCTTCTGACACCTATTCTTTGGGGCTGAAATCTGTCTTGCTAAGAAGTAACATAAAAAACAAATATTACAACATTTCGGGCTCGTAAGCCCAACCCCCACCCGGATCGCAATACGAGTCTCAGCCCAAAGACACCAGAAGATTCCCGCATCTGTCTGGACATTTCCTTTAAGACAAAATGAGTTCTTACTGTAAAATCGCTCGTCTGAGGAGTCTGACACGCATGTTGATTGTGATCGGCCCAGACCGATGGAGAATCCGCGCAGGCGGCGACTTCCGGAGCTTAGGCTGCGCTGAGAGCCCTGTTTGAGAGCAGCACCTAGCAGGGAATGAGGGCATCCTCCTCAATCAGTGGGAGAGGCCTCCGGACAAAGACAGAGAGAACGGGAGAGAGAAAGGACCAGACCAGAGACTCACAGTTAACACGACGGAAGGACGGGTCGCGGGAGACGTGGGGGACGGGATCTGGGACACAAACGGAAAGCAATATCAACAGGTAAAGACAAAAACACTAAGAAAACCTAGAGAAGCGGATAGTTGGGTGAAAGCAGGAGGCGGAGCGGCGTGTTCCTGCGCAGCGCCGCGCTGTTACCTGTGTTGGCGTATTCCACCACGCTGGGCAGATAGGAGTTACTGCTGAGGTCTACGGGGACGAACGCCGTGTACTTGCTGATAACATTACACGCCTTGCTTGCGTGAATGGCGTTCAGCTGGAACCGGCGCCCAACACCTACAGGGAAAGCAGAAGGAGAACTGTGAGAGGGACCTGCGGCTACGTCTCCTGGTGGGACGGTGGCTATAGAGGGGCTTTCTGATCACACACAGCGCCCATGAGGGATGTCACTCAGCTTTCCCAGACTCGCCTTCATATGTGATGCGTCACTGGAAAACTAGGAAGAGGGCTCTGGGAGGTGGGTGACAGTCCCTGCTGGGACCCAAATTTCCAAGAGGCAGATAAGAGAAGTAGCAGAATAGCAGATAGAGTTGTATCTCGTCTCCTCTCGCCCTTCCTCCAGACACCCCCCCCCCTCCCCGGCCGCCGCTGTCTGGTATTACACTGTATATGAATATTTCATGTGCAGAAATCCTGATATGAAGATGGGAAAGGTCACATTAATAACCGGCCCCGGGGGCTCAGCGCAGGCAGGGGGAGACGAGGAAGCATCCTGCCCGCTCCGCCGTCACACCTGGAGACTGAGGAGGGAAATAAGGTGACTTTTAAGAAATGTTTGTTCTGTGCCACCACCATACCTAAAGCCACAGTGACCCCATAGTGATCTCATAAGAGCCATGGTGACTCTATAATGATAAGCTCAGTGACTCCATAACAACAGCCACAGTCACCCCTTTATGATATCCACAGTAACCCTATAACCACGGCCACAGTGACCCCACAATTATAGCCACAGTCATAGCAACCCTATAATGATAGCCACAGGGACCCCATAACAGCCACAGAGAGCCCATAGATATCCACAGTGACCTATAACAGTCACAGTGACCCTATAATAAAAGCCAGTGACCCCAGAATGAATGCTATGACCCTATAGTTATAGCCACAGTGACCTCATAAAAACCACAGTGACCCTACAATGAAAGGCACATTGACCTCCTACTGAAGGCCATAGTGACCCCATAATGATGGGCACAGTGACCCCAAAACAACAGCTACAGTGAGTCCATAACTACAACCACAGTAACCCCATAATGATAGCCACATTAACCTATAACACCGGCCACAGGGACTCACCAACATGTCAGCTCCCCATCTATATCTGATCCACTAAGGCTCCCCTCATTTCAGCGGACCCCTCTGTAATTTGGACTAGTAGGTAGTATATAGTAGTATAGGTATATATGTGTTTGGTGACCTACTGTGAGATAAGTGGCATCAGAGATGTCGGGCAGCTGCCCATCTTTCATTGGACTTAAAGTGCACTTTAAAGCAGAGGTATGCATGTTTAGGGTCAGCAGCCTGGCGTATACCCCTGACCGCTCCCCACCTACAGAGGTTCTCAGCACTGGACATATGGAACATAAACTATAGTCAGCCTGCAATGGCTGATAACAGGGAGCAGTAGATTGTATTCACGGTCCTACAGTCAGCTTTCTTTGGAGCGCTGTCCATGGTGCTGAACCTCCTGGCTCCTTCATGTACATACTGATGATTTGTTGTCCGCCCTGATAGCGGTCCAGCGCTCTCTGGATCATTTATACATCTAATCATCCCTCGAGCAGCAAGTCAGCCAAAGAGTCCTAGAAGCTCCTCCAAAAAGACATCTTGTTCCTGTACAGGATGTGCTGTGCGCTGCCGCTGGGGCTCAAGGCTATACAATAAAGCTATATAAATTACATGGCAAGACTGCTGTCTCAAGGTAAGAAGTCAAATTGTGTCTGTTCCGTATAAGAAACTGCATTTCTGTTCATCTTGAGCTCATTGCTTCATGGATACAATACCGGAACTACGGTAAAGACTGACACATACATAGGCATAAAGCCTAGCAGTGCAAGAGTGAGGGGGGGGGGGGGGGGTGGGTACAAAACTGAATTACCTGTGGAGAAAGGTGCTCGAGAACCTTTATAAGCATTGCCACTGGGGCCTTGAGTGACCGACACTCAGCATCTCTGATCATTGTAACTGAGAAAAGGATTAATAGCATATAAAAGGTGCGCACAGGAGGACAACGCAGGAGTGACACGTCTGGGGGCTCCTTATTAGACGGGAAGGCTCTCAGAACATGTTTTTCAGAAATTAGACTATTCAAGATGGCAAAAGGAGTCATACAAGTCTACAGGTCACATAGCTGTTCTGCCATTAACTGACACCACTATTCCACCTCTGGATCTCCTGCCCTTCATTGACAGCATTACTCTACACCTGCAGTGAGGACAATGCTCACTTCTAGAGCTCCTGGCCTTCACAGACATGACTGCTTCACCACTGGAGGTCCTGCTCTTCACTGACACCAATGCTCCATCTCTGGAGTCCCTGCTCTTCAGTGACAGCACGGCCCCACCTATGAAGCTCCTGCACTACACTGACAGCACTGTTCCACCTCTGGAGCCTATGCCCTTCACAGACACCACTGCTCCACCTTTAAAGCCCCTGTTCTTCAGTGACACAATTACCCCACCAAGACTATTGCCTCACCTGTGAAGCCCCTACCTTTCACTGACACCAGTGCTCCACCTCTGGAATCCCAGCCTTTCACTGACACCACTGCTCCACCTCTGAAGCCCTTGCCCATCATTGACACCCCTGCTCCACCTCTGAAGCCCTTGCCCATCATTGACACCCCTGCTCCACCTCTGAAGCCCTTGCCCATCATTGAGACAACTGCTCCACCTCTGAAGCCCTTGCCCATCATTGACATGACTACTCCACCTCTGAAGCCCTTGCCCATCATTGACACGACTACTCCACCTCTGAAGCCCTTGCCCATGATTGACATGACTACTCCACCTCTGAATCCCTTTCCCGTCATTGGCACAACTGCTCCACCTATGAAGCTCTTGCCCATAATTGACACAACTGCTACACCTTGCCCTTCACTCCTATCACTCCACCTTTCGGACCATGCCCTTCCCTGACACCACTGACCCACCTCTTCAGCTCTCACCCTTTACTGATACCACTGCTCCACCTCTGGAGTCCCTTTCTTTTACTGACACCACTGCTCCACCTTTGGATCCCCAAGCTTTTTAATCATTCATTGCATATTAAGGGGTTTACCGGGCTGTCCTAGTGGGGTGCATCAGGGCATATTGAAGTGAGTTCCCTGGCTTGGAACTGCCCAATTGCCCAAATGTAATACTGTAATTCTGCTATAGCAGGTAAGCAAATAGAATATGGCATGTTTTTTAGGAAGCCGCAAGAAGACAATTTCTACAAAATACCAGGAAGCTGCTCTAGTAGTGTACTGAATTGGGGTCAGGTGGGCATCAGATCTTATTATGGTTTTCTATTGGTGTGGTATTTCAGTTCTCATTACCATGCTCGATCTCACTTTCTCTTTCGGCCAGCTGCTCAAAGTCTCGTATGATGGATTTGGCCGCCAGATGATGAAAAGTCTCGTTCCACAGGTCGCTCTCATCGTCGTCTCTGCTCTCTCTTTCCCTGAACAGCTTCTGGATGTCGAAAGCAATTTCCCACTGCACCGGATGATTACCCTTCAGCCCCCTGACCACAGCCTTGCACATGGATGACGTGTGAGAAGACGGACATTTGACCCCAGATTTCTGTTCTGGAGGTAACTCCTCTGATGCCACCTCGGTTTCGAAGGTGAAACATGGGTAATGGCAATCTAGAGAGAAGGACAGAGGACAAGGATGACTAAATGAGTTGACCAGTGAGAGAAGCTTTACACTTGTGTTAACATTTCATATTACTCAATAAACCTTGATGTCTTGGTGGATGCTTTGGTGTTGGGGAGGAGCCCTGACAAAAAAAACTATACTATTTTGATAAAAGTATTGGGACACATAGAAGGGGATGAAATTTGATTTTATTCACATTTTTTAATACAGTGTTGGGCCGTCTCTTGCCTCAATGACTGCAGTAACCCTCCTAAGCTGCTTTCCACCAAATTCCCATAGATATGTGGAGGGATTTACTTCCATTCTTCAGGGAGACCCTCAGAAAGTGATGCAGGGGATGATGGGCATGTTGGGCGTGCACAGATACTGCATTCTAGTTTATGCCAAAGATGCTCAATGGGATTGAGACATGGACTTTGCAGACGTTCTGCTCCTCAAACTGAGCCTGAACACTGCGTGCTGTATGACATGGCGCTCGGTCATGTTGGTAGAAACACGAAGCTGTACCAAAGTATTGCCACAGGTTAGCTAATGACACATTGTCCAGAATGTCTCTGTACCCATTGGTGTTGACGGTGGACTTCACTATAACCAATGGTGCTAGTCCTTCCCAGCAGAAATATCCCAGACCATAACAGAACCCGCTCCAAACTTCACTGTTGGGATAATGCAGTCACGTAGAAACCGTCGTCCAGGTAACCGATTGCGGCCATCCGATCAGCAGGTAGAAACCGCTCTCCACACCCAAGTGCGGCCATCCTATCGGAAGGTGGTGTACTGTGATTCATCTGTCCATAACACTTGTTTCCAATCTTTTACAGTCCGATGCTCCAAGCACCCTTACAGACCCTGTTGTCAGCTCTATACCTGGTGACATCCCACCACCAGACCACGTTGTCAGCTCTACACCTGGTGAGATCCCACCACCAGACCCAGTTGTCAGCTCCACACCTGGTGACTTCTTTCCACCAGACCCTATTGTCATCTCTACACCTGGTGACATCCCACTACCAGACCCTGTTGTCAGCTCTACACCTGGTGACATCCCCCCACCAGACCCAGTTGTCAGCTCTACACCTGGTGACATCCCCCCCCCTCCAGACCCCGTTGTTAGCTCTACCCCTGGTGACATCCCACTACCAGACCCAGTTGTCAGCTCCACACCTGGTGACGTCTTTCCACCAGACCCAGTTGTCAGCTCTACACCTGGTGACGTCTTTCCACCAGACCCTGTTGTCAGCTCCACACCTGGTGACTTCTTCCCACCAGACCCAGTTGTCAGCTCTACACCTGGTGACATCCCACCACCAGATCCCGTTGTCAGCTCTACACCTGGTGACATCCCCCCAGCAGACCCTGTTGTCAGCTCCACACCTGGTGACATCCCCCCAGCAGACCCTGTTGTCAGCTCTACACCTGTGGGCATCTGTACATGCCTGTGTGATCCTATCCTTTATACCTAATGCTCACATATCCGATTTCCCCTTCGCCTGACAGCACAGGGTTAGTGGGGGTCCCAATACTTTTGTCAACATAGTGTAGAACATGGCTAGTAGCAGCATGGTACAGAGAGGCGGCTACAGTAGAATGGATCAGTTTCAGAAATTCATAGCTTTATGGCACCTTCTGCACAAACACACAGAAGAAGACAATGGAAAGTAAAGCAACAACCCGGGTATTTATGTCTCAGAACCTTGAATTATAGATGAATTATTATAAGTATCACATTCTGTATCATTATTGCAGCTGCAGGTGGAGAGTGTATGCTGCTTGTTTCATAAAGAACCTATGAATGAATCCCCCGAGGAGCTCAGCTCATTCATACAATCCTGCTCTAAATAATGAATGGCCGCCTCTCAGCGGGAGACTCCTGTGCGCTTTGATTCACATTCTGCATTATGCACTGCAAAATGTGCAAATACTGAAGAATATTAACAGTAAATGTCTGAACATGGGGATAATATGACAATCCCTGATGAGCTCAGCAATCCCCAGGTTATACCAGCATGCTCCATGCACTATATACAGGAGATGTATAACTTATACCAGCTGTACATATATAATTATATACAGCAGATACCCAGGTTATACCAGCATGCTCCATATTACTATATACAGGGAGATGTATAACACACCAATTGTACATATATAATTATATACAGAAGATGCCCAGGTTATACCAGCATGCTCCATATCACTATATACAGGGAGATATATAACGTATACCAGCTGGACATATATAATTATATACAGGTAATACCCAGGTTATACCAGCATGCTCCATATCACTATATACAGGAGATGTATAACTTATACCAGCTGCATATATATAACTATATACAGGCGATACCCAAATTATACTAGCATGCTCCATATCACTATATACAGGGAGATGTATAACACACCAAATGTACATATATAATTATAAACAGAAGATGCCCAGGTTATACCAATGTGGTCTTTATCATTACATAGGAAAAAAAATGGAATTTTATATGTGTTCTCAGGTGCAGTGAGCCATCAAACTCTTCTTCCGCCTTTCTCACACATATCTGTACTTGGACTGTCAAGGATAGCCTCACCCAGATCTCCCGGGCTGCTGAAAGGCTGACTGTCTGAGGAAGATTTCAAAGAGAGCGAGGTCTCCTGTTGAGTGGAGGGACTTCCTGTGTTTGTCGCTTGTGGACCCTCATGTGTCATTGGGGATTCCCAGTCATGGCAGAACGAGAGGCAACTCTGCTGAAGAAGAGATGGCCGCCTGGCGCCAGCTCCCCTAATTTTTGTGGTGCTGACAAATGGGCTGATGGACAAAGATGACTGATGGAATCCAGACAATGGATACGGGGGAGAAAAAAGATGGCGGAGCATTACTATCTTATAATTACTGGTGAATTTCTGTAATAACCACATTCCAAAAAGAACTATTTCCTGCTCTTGCAATCTATCTTAAGGAGGGGAGGGGTGTCCATTGTCATTGAATGACCTGAGTATCTACCACACCTGACAAAAATCTTCCTAATACAAAGGTATTAAGATAACTGAGCGCATGAGAAAGCCTGAAAGATTCTGGTGGTGGTGGTCATCTACTGCCCACTTAGAGAGGGTCGTTAAAAAGCTGGGCTTGGGTGGTTAGTTGAAGACACAGTCACTATAAGCTATGGGGGTGTTTATTGGTGGCATGGATGAAGAAGGATAATTGCAAGTTGAAGGTTGTTATGACTCCATATACATTAGTTGTAAGTCTTCCAAACCCACCCATTTTGGTGAGACTGAATAACTCTTGCATGTGTATGGGGCTTCCTGAAATTGTCCCACCAGATGATGTTGGGGAAGGAAGGTTTGGGTGCGTTGACTTATAATGCCCAATCTTTTTGTCCCCCTGAAGATAAGTCACAGCCAAAGCTGTACGGCTTCAGCGTTCTCCACTATCCCTATGTAAAATACTTAACTGCAACGTAACCATTCATATGTTTTGAGGAGTCAGCAGAAATAGTTGCTCGTTGATCGACTGTTTCTGTGTATGGGCGTGGGGGGGGGGGGGGTTTAGGAGAAATAGCTGTCAAACGAATCATTCCTGTGTAAGGAGGTTTAGAAATGGTCAGTAGAAGGTCTGGGCTGATGGATGGTTCAGAAATAATAAGTGCAAGGTGTGGGTGGGAGGTTGGTTTAGAGATGGTCAGTACAAGGTCTAGGTTGGTGGTTACTTCAGGGGTGGTCATTACAGGGTATGGATTGGTCATCTATTTAGGTTTTAATAATGTCTAGGCTAAGAGATAGTCATTACAAGGTCTGGGTTGGTGGATGGCGAGTACAAGGTCTGGGTTGGTGATTGGTTCAGATGTGGTCAGTACAAGGTCTGGATTGGTGGTTGGTCTAGAGATGGTCAGTATAAGATCTAGGTTGGTGGTTGTTTTAGGGATGTTCAGTACATGGATTGGGTTGGTGGATGGTGCAGAGATGGTGAGTACAAGGTTCAGATGTGGTAAGTACAAGGCCTGGATTGGTGGTTGATTCAGAGATGTTGAATACAAAGTCTAGGTTGGTTCAGAGATTATCAGTACAAGGTCTGGGAAGGTGACTGGTTCAAAGATGATTAGTACAAGGTATGGTGGTTATTTTAGGGATGTTCATTGCAAGGTCTAGGTTGGTGGTTACTTTAGGTCATTATAAGGTCTATGTTGGTGATTGACTTTGAGATGGTCCTTACAAGATTTGGGTTGGTGGATGGCTCAGACATGGTCATTATAAGGTCTGGGTTGGTGGTTGCTTTAGAGATGATCAAAACAAGGTCTGAGTTGATGGTTGGCCTATAGATGGTCAGTACAAGGCCTGCTATCTGTCTTACTATTAAAGCTGACAGAAGACTAGGATTAACCACAGATTGTTTACTGGTAGTTTGAGTGCTTATGATACCTACAGTCTCTACTTGGTTCTCCAGCTGTTGCAAACGTAACCCCCCACCCCCCACCCCCACCTACCAGGGCATGCTGGGAGTCATAGTTGTGCAAGAACTAGGGAACCATATCATTAAACTACAAAGAAAAAAGTGAAAAGGCAGTCTGGATGTATATTTTCTTATATATGAGGATATTTCTTCAGGTGTGGTAACTACTTGGTTACAATTTATGGAAGCTTGACTTCAGGTCTAACATCTAACAACACCAATAGAAAACAATAATGTTAAGTGTAGACACCCTGCACCAGTAATTATAAAAATAATGAAGAAACCAGGGTAAGGATCTGGATTTTTTTCTAGTGCCGTAAAGAAAACCTTGAAAAAAATCCAAAGTTTCCACTGATTCTTGTCATTATTTCTCTATATTGGGCCAGGCAGTCACATGATTCCAGTGTTAACTTTATAAACTCCACAATGAAACATGTCTGCAAACCCAAAAACATGAAAACACATTGCACATGAAGCATTGAAAGCTGCGCAGTCTGACATTTGCTTAAAAAGGACACACAACAGTGATAAAGATGCACTTAAAGGGTTGTAACACCCACCTTCCGCATCATGTATACATTGTAGCGCTCCTCCTTGTAATGATTATGAGCTCTCTGCCATTTCTGTGGGATATTTACTTTTTTAAGTTCTTGCAATTCAAATCTTGCTATTTTTGAAAGGATTAAGGAGGGGTGGGGGCGCTGTTGCATTAAAAGTTATGGAAAACATCGCAGTGGTGAAAAGTGGTACTGCAAGTGACTAAAGGAAATCTAATAAAAGATTTGGAAGAAACATCTTGCAGAATTGGCAGAACCAGAGTATTAATCGGAAAAAAAATCTATAACATAATATATAAAACAACAAGTTTTTATTTAAATTCACACATTTTGTATGAACACAAATTTTCCTACTTACCTTTTATCAATGTAACCATAAAACAATAAATACGTTTCACTTACATAGAGGAAATAAAGCAATGTGACAGCTAATAGCCTTTACTTGGCCCTGGAGACTATATGTAAGCATATGACTACCATCTACACCAGTAGACCACAAGTGGTTGTATAACTACAACTCTCAGTGGTTTTATTGTCTGCTGGGAGTTGTTTTGCAGATTGCAGATACACTGATCTAAATATGAAGTAGTTGTATTAGATTCAGCTGCACCTCCAGCTGCTGCTAGAAAGCTCCTTTGAGAGTTGGCACAGTACCTTCGCTGTTGTTTGACCTGTATTTTTCTTTTCCATCTGTATTAAACATGGCTGGCCTTAACTACATGCAAGTGTGACCCCCGAGTTTGTGTGGGTAGGGCACGTATGCTTGGGGTAATCGCCCCTCAGGCACATCCGGGCAGATGAACTTCATTTGTGCGGCACTGGCACATGGAGATACATGAATCTCCATCCTCCCGCTCTATGTCCTCCCCTACGGCACTCTGTGGCGCTGCTGTCAGCCCATCGGCTCCCCTGCAGTACAATTTTGTAGTTCTGATACTGTATTTAGGTTATGAATGAACTTGATTACTTGATTCTGGGGCTGTATTTATGTTATAAACTTAGTATTGTATTTGTGTATTGTAGTTGGTTTGGCTGTATTTATGAGTTTGATTCTGCTGCTGTATTTTATGCACTGAGCTTGATTCTGGAGCTGTATTTGTTATGAGTTTGGTTCTAATGCTGTATTTCTATACCAAGCTTGGTTCTGGTATTGTATCTGTGTACTAAGCTTGGTTATGGTGCTCCATTTTTGTTATGGGCTTGATTCTGTTGCTGTATTTATGTACCAAGCTTGGCTCTGGTATTGTATCTGTGTATAGAGCTTGGTTCTGATGCTGTATTCATGTTACGATCTTGGTTCTGGTGCTTTGCTTACATACTGTGCTTGGTTCTGGGACTGTATTTATGTATTGAGCTTGGTTCTGGTGCTGTACTTATTGACTGAGCTAGGTTATGGTGCTGTATATTATGAGCTTGGTTCTGGTACAGTATTTATTTACTAAGTTGTTCTGGACTGGGTACCCTGCTATCTTGCTGCTTTCTGCACAAGCAGAATACAGGCAGTCTGTCTATCAGTGCATAATATATAGTTTTTTTCTAATGATGGGGTAGGTGCAATTAAACTTCGGGCCAGTACTGATATTAAACGATTTCCATGCCTTTTACTATCCAGAGTCGTGCAGTCAGGAGTCATCCTTGGTCTTGGCTGATGACCCAAAATCATGAGTCAAAATCATTATTTGGGTATTTTGCACCAGGCGATGTTGAGATTCCTCCGAGGAAAGTCTCTCCCGCTGCAGTAATTGGCACTCACGCATTTGCTAATTACAAGAGACACTTCAATATTAGGGAAGATTCCCCTGCAGGCAGTTTTGTTTGCAGTTCTGCTACACAATTTGAGATTCAACCAGTACTAATGTAATCATGAGAAGCAGCTGCCACGTCATACAGGCCCTTCGCCTGTTAGTCACAGGAGGCCGGAGTGAAGGTGTGGTCTTATGGCCATGCTGGACTGGACATGGAGTCAGTGCTGGTAGTAAAGGCGATGTCAATACCAGCAGTGCATATGGGGTTGTGAGATGGACAGTTTCATCATCAGTGGTCTTGTTGAGAGATCAACCCTGAGGCCAAGGACATATTTAACATAGAGCAGACCGTGTGACTACTATGGGGCCCTAAAGACAAAGGGCCCAAACCAGGTCGGCCATAGAGCTATTTAAATGGGTGGTGAGAATCTCTGCAGGTATCTGTTCTCCATAGTCCTAGAACGTTAGCAAAAAGTGGTACACCTTAAAGGGATTGTGCCAAGTTATGGACTTGGGGATAACTTCATTGGGACCACTGGGAACCCCAATCCTAAGAACAGGGGTCCCAAAGATCCTTGCATGAATGGAGCAGAGATTGTGTATGTGTGCAGCCATTCTATTCATTTCAATGGGAGCACCAGAGATTACCAAACGCTTGTCCTCAGCAATTTCCAAGGCTGCCATTGAAGTTAATGGAGTGGCAGCATGCATGCCTGACCTCACTTTCACTGATGCAGGGACCTTCAGGACCCCTGCTCTCAGGATTTGTGGGGTCCCAGCAGTCAGATGCTTACTGATGATAAAACTATTGCCTGGATGAGGGGTAGCTTTACAACTTGGCACAACGCCTTTAGGGTAAATATAAAGGTAGCAGATTTTTGTTCGGATCAACACCATTTTATGTGGATTTGCAGCAGATTTCATCTTTTCAACTGAACAGAATTTGCGGAGTTTAATGCAGAATTTGTCATGGATTTAGGTGTGGAATTTTCGCTGGGGGAAATCCGCACCAATTCCTCATGTCTACGGGGAAAATCAGGCCCACTTCAAGAAGAATCCATAGCAGGTCCCTCCTGCCCTGCGGACATGAGGCCAGAAAATAAGAATAAACTCACCTCTCCGAATGCTGCAGTTCTTCCTTCCTTCCCGGCCGGATCTTCTTTCTTCGGCCCAGCGGATGTGCTCGGCATGCGCCAGGCACATCTGCCGGGCCAAAGAAAAAAGATCCGGCCGCAAAGGAAGGGAGACCTGCAGCGTCCAGGACAGGTGAGTTTTAATTCTGGTGCGGGTGTTCCGCGGATCCGGACAGCTTCCATAGGCTTCAATGGAAGCCTGTGGGGAAACCTGCACTAAAATGGAGCATGTCCGTATTTTTTCCTGCAGGCAGATCTGTGCCTGAAGGGAAAAATGACATCCGCAGGTATTTAACTACCTGCGGGTGTCCAATGCATCCCTATGGGGCGCGGATCCGTGTGCGGGAAAAGCGCTGCGGATTTTAACCCCGTGGACATGAGGCCTGAATGTACCTTCACACGTTGCAAATTTTCTGCGGGTTTTCCGCAGCAGCGAATATACATCACATCTGCAATGGGAAGATCCGTACCTCAATGTTGCAGATTTACTGGAGGAAATGCTGTGGATTTTATCCTCGGCTTATGCTGTGTATTTCCTCCCTTGAAATACAGAGATACTGTGGATTAAGACTGGTGCATTTTTCAAGAACGCTGCAGATTCATACAGTGGGGGGGGGGGGGGATTTTAGAACTCTTCTCCACGTGGATTGTGCTGTAAATGCTGTAGAATTTTCCTGGCAAAATCTGCTACGGAAATTCCACGGCATTTATGCTACACGTGACGTCGCTCCAAGGGTGCGTACGCATGCAGCAGAAAATGCACACCAAGATCTGTGTCAAAATCTGCATCACCCCTTCCATTGGAACGATAAAATCATCTGTGTCAAAAACCGCATCAAATGGTATGGATTTTGGTGGGAAAACAACCATCAGGTCCTTTTGTCCCTGGTGTGCTAGTGGCGTCATATTAACTGTGCTATAGAGCCCACTTACCCCTATATGTGCCATTGCTTAAAGTTATACCTTACACTGTATTAGAATTTTCAGAGTACAATCTACTGTTTCCTGTTATCAGCCATTGCAAGCTGAAATGTCATCCCGACATCATACTATAGACCGTAAGTGGAAGCTGCTAACAGGTACTGCTAAGAAAGATGAAACAATACCTCTGCAGCACCACCTACTGGAAGGCAACATACCTGCAAGTCAATGTCAGACTCTTTATACAAGTCTTGATTGGGAATTGGAGACCAAAATCCAGTATCCATACACAGATAGCTGTTTCGGGGTTTTCGTTCATCATCAGTGTGCAGTAAGTAACTGGCTTGGCTAGTGAGAGTCCTGTGACGTGGTTCAGGAAGGATATCATCTCTCCTTAAGAAGAACACCTAGAAGGTGTGTGAAGAGACTTATAATGATGAGGGGCACCAACCCCGAAACAGCTGTATGTGTATGGCTTTCTGGCTTTTGGTCTCCAATTCCCAGTCATTGGTATGAGGACTTGTATAAAGGGTCTGACATTGATTTGCACGAATTCTATCATCCAATAGGTGGCGCTGCAGAGATATTGTTCCATCTTTTGTCTTTGCATATTTCCCAGAGGAGCAACAAAGGGCCTATTAAGTCTCCTCACTCACCTTTTAGGTGTCTCTTAAAGAAGAGATGAGACCCTTCCTAACAAGTATTATTTAATGGCAGACACCTCTGAGACATGATTGACGTCTTTAGGGCATTAAACCTCTATGGAGTATAGTTGGAGAAGGTTCTAGAAAGTTGCGCTTCCTTCAGTACTACAAGACGCGGAGTCTCATTCATCTGGCAGTAATCTTTCCTGCTTCCCATGGAGGAAACAGTCGGACATTGACTCTGTGGAGGATTGCACAAGCTGCTCTGGGATTCGTGCCCTTGGCGTTGTATGGGCGCCGGGCTTCTTCCTCTGTTGGGTCTGAACATTGCAAATGAGATGCAAGGAAGTCTTTAACCTGAGCTGTGTTTCCATGACGACTCGGGAGAAGATGTCTTATATAGCGGCCCCGTTTCTGCGCGCCTCTAGGAGAACATAATATACTAAGACAACAGCAAAGAGGTGTCTAGAGACAAGACGGTTAGAAATGAAGAGGTGTCCAATTAATGTAACGGCTTTTCCGTTGGTCTCCCTGCTTCCCGGTCTCTCTTGGGAGGTGATCGAAATTAACGACAGGGCGTGGAGATTTATGAAGCGGATCCCGGCTGAACTAGATGGCCATAGGTCTATCTTTCAGCCTCGCACACTATGTTACTATATCATGCTCGCCAATTCTTTACCCTTTCAGGACCAGTGTGCTCCCTGTGGTTAGACAAGAGATATGATACAATGTTGCCAATGTCTATGGAGAAAAGAGTTAAACGCCTCATAGGCCACATCGTCCGGGCCGAATCCTCATCGGGGAACGCGTGTTATTAAACATCTATTATTTAGAGGGGAGATCTACTTTATTTAAAGGGTTGTTCTAATATATACTAAGCGCAGACTTATCGCCCTGAGAGGAAACAAACATTTCAATCCAAGTCGATGTCAAGACTTGGCATTTCCTCCAGTATATTAAAGGGGTTGTCTCGCGGCAGCAAGTGGGTCTATACACTTCTGTATGGCCATATTAATGCACTTTGTAATATACATCGTGCATTAATTATGAGCCATACAGAAGTTATTCACTTACCTGTTCCGTTGCTAGCGTCCTCGTCTCCATGGTGCCGTCTAATTTCAGCGTCTAATCGCCCGATTAGACGCGCTTGCGCAGTCCGGTCTTCTCCCTGGTGAATGGGGCCGCTCGTGCCGGAGAGCTGGTCCTCGTAGCTCCGCCCCGTCACGTGTGCGGATTCCAGCCAATCAGGAGGCTGGAATCGGCAATGGACCGCACAGAGCCCACGGTGCACCATGGGAGAAGACCCGCGGTGCATCGTGGGTGAAGATCCCGGCGGCCATCTTAGTAAGGTAAGGAAGAAGTCGCCGCAGCACGGGGATTCGGGTAAGTACTAAACGGTTTTTTTTTAAACACATGCATTGGGTTTGTCTCGCGCCGAACGGGGGGCCTATTGAAAAAAAACAAAACCCGTTTCGGCGCGGGACAACCCCTTTAAGGACCGGGATATAGTGCTGTAATACGCTGCATGCAGATACAGGGGGAGGAACATTGGGGTCTAATAAAGGATGCAGACTGATGCTGTCCCTTTATTAGATTGTAAGTTACTACACAGTCTACATAACAGGTCAGCTTGTGATTGGATGATGATGTCACAGAGAGGTCCCACAGTCTATGTAGCAGGTCAGTCTGTGATTAGGTGATGATGTCACAGGATGAGGGCAAGGAGGTCACATAGTCTATGTAGCAGGTCAGTCTGTGATTAGGTGATGATGTAACAGTGAGGCCAGTGAGCTCATACAGTCTATGTAGCAGGTCAGTCTGTGATTAGATGATGATGTCACAGGATGAGGGCAAGGAGGTCACATAGTCTATATAGAAGATCAGCTTGTGATTGGATGATGATGCCACAGAGAGGTCCCACAGTTTGTGTAGCAGGTCAGCCTGCGATTAGGTGATGATGTCACGGTGAGGCCAGTGAGCTCATACAGTCTATGTAGCAGGTCAGTCTGTGATTGAATGATGATGTCACAGAGAGGTCCCACAGTCTGTGTAGCAGGTCAGCCTGTGATTATGTGATGATGTCACGGTGAGGCCAGTGAGCTCATACAGTCTATGTAGCAGGTCAGCCTGTGATGGGATGATGTCAGAGGATGAAGGCAAGGAGGTCACATAGTCCATGTAGAAGGCCAGCTTGTGATTGGATGCTGATGTCATAGAGAGGCCAGTGAGCTCATACAGTCTATGTAGCAGGTCAGTCTGTGATTGAATGATGTCACAAGAAGAGGGCAAGGAGGCCACATAGTCTATGTAGAAGGTCAGCTTCTGATTGGATGATGATGTCATAAAGTGGCCAGTGAGCTCATACATTCTATGTAGCAGGTCAGTCGGTGGTTGGATGATGATGTCACAGGATGACGGCAGAGGGGTCACGTAGATAAAATATTCCAGATGAGGTCTGACTAAGGACGAGTAGAGGGGGATAATTACCTCATGTGATCTAGACTCTATGCTTCTCTTAATACATCCCAGAATTGTGTTTGCCATTTTGGCTGCTGCATCACATTGTTGACTCATGTTCAGTCTATGATCTATTAGTATACCAAAGTCTTTTTCACATGTGCTGCTGCTTAGCCCAATTCCTCCCATTCTGTATGTGCTTTTTTCATTTTTCTTGCCCAGATGTAGGACTTTGCATTTCTCCTTGTTATATACCATTCTGTTAGTCGCCTCCTGCTGTGCAAGCTTTTCTAGATCTTTTTAAATACTCTCTCTGTTCCCTAGTGTTAGCTATCCCTCCCAGCTTTGTGTCATCAGCAAATTTGATCAGTTTCCCATCAATTCCCTCCTCCATATCATTTATAAAATGTTGAACAACACTGGGCCTAGGACAGCCTTGTGGTACCCCACTTGATACATTCTTCCAATCAGTTTGTGATTGGTTGATGATGTCACAGAGAGGTCACATAGTCTATGTAGAAGGTCAGTATATGATTCGATGATGATGTCACAGGATTAGTGTAGTGTGATCACACAGTCTACGTATCAAGTCAGCCTGATTAGATGATGTCAGTACTTGATGAGGTCAGTGAGCTCACACAGTTTATGTAGCTGTTCAGTCTATGATTAAGTAATGATGTCACAGGTTAAGAACAGTGAGGTCACAGAGTCTATGTAGTAGGTTAATCTCTGTGATTAGGTGATGATGTTGCAGTAAGGCCAGTGAGATCACACAATATTCGTAGCAGGTAAGTCTGTGATTGAATGATGATGTCACAGTGAAAGCAGAAAGGTCATGTAGTATGTGTAGGTCGGTCTGCGGTTAAAGGAGAATGTCCCAGGATGACGGCAGAGAGATCATATCAGGTATGTAACTATAGGGATGCAGAAGATGTGGTCACAGCCTGGAACCTTAAGGAGTCCATAAGGTCACCTTTTCCCATATGAGGAGACCAGCACTATAAATGAAGCATAATGAGGACATACAGTCTTATGTAGCAGCTCAGTCTGTGATTGAATAATGAGGTCACAGATTTACAGCACTTAGTCTATGATGGGACCGTGATGTCATAGGGTGAGGCCAGTGAGGTCACACAGTCTATACAGCAGGTTAGTATGTGATTAGATCATGATATAACTAAATTAACTTAATTATTTTCTGCATTTTCTCTTCTTTAGATCACTTTCTTTTGCCTAGTGCTATACTAAGATGTCACGTGATACCTGAGACTCATGAATGTCACAGCTTGTGTCGTCTGTACCCTGAAGTTCTTGGATTTGGATCCTGCATAAGGGACTTTTCTCCTGGACCGTGCTGGGGTCACTGGCCGTCTGGAACCTTGGCATGGGTTGGTGGTCGGCAATTTGACTGGTGCTGTATGCTCTGCGTTGAAAACCGGGATCGACTGCTGGAAGAGTAAACAGGCATTATAGATCTAAATCACATGACTATAAGCGATTCTCTTGGCAGGCGTCTTCGGGGAGTCTTCATCAGATCAATCTTACTCATTGACCAACCTTTGTCTTTGACTCGTCACATGCTGCCAATGACCACTTACCAGACTCGTGCTCTCCAGCCAGATCCTCCTTGCTGTCCGGGAATTCTGAGCTGTGCTCTGAGGGAAGGCCGGTGTCTTGTTGACCCCTTGACCCTCCACTTCCAGAGGAGTCTTGAGACTGGAAAAATACTGAACCCCCCGACTCCTGAGATCGCATCATGCTGTATCTCCGCCTCTTGTCCTGAAAGGAGAGAAAATACAAAAACTCATGATGACATCTGAAGGGGTTTTCCATCTAAATTTAGTTTTACATAAACTTTCTTAACCTCTTAAGGACATGGCTTAATTTGGTATTTAAAGGGAAACTGTCACCACCTGTGGGCACCATAGGACAGACCCTGAGGAGCCCGGCGATGTAGTTTTTATACTCATTCAGATCCCTGTTCTTGCGCTGTCATCCAAGGAAGTTATATTCATTCTTGGGGATAAAACATGTAAATTCTGCCACTGTTTTTTATTATTTTTTCTGACATTCACCGTGTGGTATGAGTGGCATTATAATATTTTTATGTGGGTCAGTGCGATTATGAAGATACCAAAATTGTAGAATTTCCTTCAGGTTTTTCTTCTTTTGTGCAATAAAAATCAGCTTTTTGATAAATATTTTTGGTGTTTCTGCATTTAATGAACTCAGAACATTTTTATTTTTCTATCGCCGCACTGTGTGAGGGTGAGATTTTTTCATGGCGACCTGTAAGGTTTATTTTTGGACTATTTCAAGATACATACAGCTTTTTGATCACTTTTGTATTTTTATTTTTTGTACAGTGTTGGTTAGAAAATGCATTCACTTTATCGTGCGGGTCACAATGGATGCGGTGATACCAGATATGTACTTTTTTTTTTTTTGTTTTACAAAAATAAATGTGGTCAAAGTTCTTTTTCTCAGATTTTTTATATACAGTAAAACCTCTAGTTTCGTTGTCTTCTAGTTTAGCCGGTTTCCAGTTTCACTGATTTTTCAAGCCAGAATTCCACCTCTAGTTTCACTGGCTGCTTCTAGCTTCATTGGTGGCCGCCAACCCACGTCACTTTGCTGCTGACGTGAACCACGTAATCTCCGGCTCAGCGTCTCCTCCTCCTGATACTGAAACGCTACCCACGCTTCTCCAGCGTTGCTGTGGATACTACTAAAACAGTACTGTAGTGTAATATAAGTGGCCATAGTAATAACTTAGGACAGATAACACAGTGATATCACCTGCAGTCCTATGTAACAGCACAGAGAACACAGTGATAACTTTTAGGACAGATAATGATGCCACCTGCAGTCCTATGTAACAGCACAGAGAACACAGTGATAACGTTGAGGACAAATAATGATGCCACCTGCAGTCCTATGCAACACCACAGAGAACACAGTGATAACTCTTAGGACAGATAATGATGCCACCTGCAGTCCTATGTAACAGCACAGAGAACACAGTGATAACACGGAGGACAGATGATGTAGTAGATGTGACTTGCAGTACTATGTAAAAGCACAGATAAAACATAGTAACGTGTTCAATAACATGCTAAATGTTAATGTATTCTTTACAGGGGTCTTTTATATTCATTTATTATTGTTATTGTTTTTGGGATTAAAAAACATTTCTATTCTCTATTAAATGTAATTTGGTGTATTTTTTTGGAATGTATAGAATAAATTAATTGTACTTACATTGATTCCTATGGAAATAATTGTCTTGAGTTTCATTGGTTTCAAGTTTGGCTGATTGCTTTCGGACGGATTACAAACAAAACTAGAGATTTGACTGTATATATTTTTTCTTTGTCCCTGTAGAGGACTTAAATGTCATCCTATGATTCCTAATATAATACACTGTGATACTTCTGTACTGCAGTGTATTATTTCGTATCCTTGACACAGATAGCCATGGAAGGCCCAGACACCCACGGTTAGGCCTCCTTTTGCCATGGCAGCCCATCAGCCCTCCATGATTACATTGGAGAGTACCAGTGACGTCAGAGATAAAGGATAACTTTATGATCGGTGGGGGTTTGACTCCTGGGACCTCTACCAATCCAGGAAAAAACGGTCAGTCCCCAAGTCAATGGAGCAGCCTCAATTTTATCGCATAGCACGAACTTGCATTTTTCGTGTGATGCGATTCGTTTTTAACATTAGAAAGTCCTATTGACTTTTGTGTTTAAAAAAAAAAAAACGCTGCAAAAGCACGTTAAAAAAATGCGCAATAAAATCGCAATGATTGCAGTGATGTTTTTGCCAGAAAAAGCAGTGCTCACGCTCAAAAGTTGTGATTTTGCCGCGATTTTCTCATGGCGATATTACGATCGCCTGTGTGAAGGAGCCCTTAAGCATATGTTATCTTTAGTCCACAAACAAACATTTGCGCTGTGCTTGTTTACGGCGCTGGATTTAATTTATTCTTCCTATGAAACTGATCGGTAATAACAGCGAAGTATTCCGGAATAATTGCTCATTTTTCCCAGGTTTATTAGCTGTTCGCACGGCGGAGCGGCTGCTGATAACCGGGACCAGCCATACATTTTAATGATACTTAGAAAGGCGCAGGCTTGAAGGCGCCGCTGTGTTTGATCACAAGTTTATTTTTTGACTTAAAAGTATCTCTAGAAATAAAGGTTCTGATTTCTGCCTCGTTACGACTTATTCCGTTGCCATGGTAAAAGCTGAAACGCGTCTGCGGAGAAGTGAATATCCAAACTCTTGCAGTGAGCAGCTTAAGGAAATTAACCAAGTGATTGCCCGCTGTGGAC
This sequence comes from Eleutherodactylus coqui, assembly GCF_035609145.1. Classification (NCBI taxonomy): domain Eukaryota; kingdom Metazoa; phylum Chordata; class Amphibia; order Anura; family Eleutherodactylidae; genus Eleutherodactylus; species Eleutherodactylus coqui. The sequence continues at coordinate 17,568,764 of NC_089842.1, forward strand.
GCCTCGAAGGAGCAAAGAAAAAGATCTTGTAAGTGACCGGGTACAACCCCTGTCAATCAGAGGATTGGTGTTAAATGCTGCAACCAGACAAGATGCAACCCTGAACACCATAAATATTCCAAAATATTGTGCTAAGTTTTTAATACACACTGAATGGCCATTTTATTAGACCCCATCTAGTAGCGTCGGACCTATTTTGTTCTTCAGAACTGCAGCAATTCGTTGTGGTGTAGGTTCCACCAGGTGATAAAATCGCTCTGAAGGAATATCGGCCCCTGTGGACAGGAAGCTTCTTGTGAATTGCTGCAAATTAGATCGAGGTGCTGACGTCCTGACAGGAAGGGGTCATCGATTCATGCTGCTTTTGCTAAATTCTGACCCCCCATCAGCACGGGGCAACAGAAATCTGGATCCATCTGACCAGGCAATGTTTATCCACTGCTCAGTGATACAATTATTGCGATCTTTTGCCCGCTGAAGTCTCGCCTCTCTCAGACATAGTGGAGCTGGAACGGGTTGTCTGCTGTTATAGCCAATCTGTACTAACAAGCAGCGAGTTGTACCTTCGGATACTTTAATCCAAGCACCGGTGTTGTATTCGGCTGCTCCGAACTGTGCAGCTCCTGTTGGTCAGAACGATTCCTGACATCCTCCTCCGACCCCTTTCAGTGATGAGTTGTTTCCATCCACTGGATCCCCTTTCACTGGATGTTTTCCTCAATCACGCCATTCTTGGTATACTTTCCAAACTGCTGTAATAGAAAATCCCTCGCGGTCGGAAGCGAGACCCCGGCTAGACCAACACTAATGACCGGGCCTCATTGGAAGTCACTCAGATCTCTGGACTCTCCCATCTAATGTGGATTCACACTGAAACTGATCCACGGAAAACTTGTCATGTGATTTTATGTTGCGCTCCGGGGGCACGGCTCTAATTTCCATACAGGGAAGGGCCAATGGTAAGAGCGCCAGAGGATCTAATAAAGGGCCCAGGAGCGTACTGCATATGGTTTTACTACTGAGATCAATGTATATATTTGTATGTTGTAAACATGACACTTCTCGGCTCTACTGAAGTATGAAGTTGCAAAGATGGGAGGGGCTTAATTTCCAGGCCTCTCCCCAACGGTCTATTCCCAACTGCATGTACTGGTAGAAAGAGCAATGAGAACCATCCTGTTTCTGCGCTATCCCTGCACAGTCCCTGATATCACTGCTGCTTAAGGGCACAGATTCATCTTGGATGTTGGCTGGCAGCGCCCTCTATAGATGCACCCAACTCCTTTTATACAACTGCAGATGAAGATGAGCAGCAAACATGACAGCTATTGCAAAAATTATGTTTGTCAATTACTTGTATGAAATTGTGCATGGCTGCCATCATTGCCAGTAAATGGTCAATTCCTGTCTAAGAAATAGAGGACTTAACTCAAGACGACCAGCAGCTTCATGGCTCTATTTTCCAGTAGTGGAGAATCCCTTTAAATAAGCCCCGCCCTCATCATATAAATATTGGATCCTCTCATGTATAAACTATTGACTGCAACTGATAAACATCGAAAACAGTAGAGAGAATATACAACAGCATGGCCGTGCAGTCACAAAAGGTGCTGGCCACCAGCTTGTCATGGGGTGCCAGGTGCATGTAGGCTGGGGGCGATCACCCCACTTAGGTCCATCCAGCCAGATCTTCTTCCTCTGTATGAAAACTTGTGGAGCTACATAATTTATCCTCCTCCTGCCTCTGTCTCCTCCCTTTTGATGTTCCAAGGCACCACTGTCAGCCAATCAGTTCCCTTGCAACACAATCACTTACTTTTGCTACTGCATTTATGCTCTAAGCTTAGTTCTGGTGCTGTATTTATGTTATAAGCTTCGTTCTGGTATTGTATCTATGCAATGAGGTTGGATCATACTGTATTATGTTATTAGTACCGTTCTAGTGCTGTATTTATGTTATGAGATTGGTACTGGTATTGTAACTCTGCACAGGGGTTGGGTCATATAGTATTATGTTATTAGCTTGGTTATAGTGCCCTATTTATGCTGTGAGCTTCACTGTGGTGATGTATTCATCGTATGAGTTTGATTCTGGTGCTGTATGTATGTTATAAACTTGGTTCTGGAGCTGTATTTATGTCATGATCTTGGATCTGGTACTTTATTTATGTTATGATCTTGGTTCTGGTGCTTTATTTATGCTAAAGTCTTGGTTTTGGAGCTATATTTATGTTATGATCTTGGTTCTGGTGCTGTATTTATGTTATTATCTTGGTTCTGGTGCTGTAGTTATGTTATGATCTTGGTTCTGGAGCTGTAGTTGTGTTTTAATCTTGGTTCTGAAGCTGTATTTATGTTACTAGCATGGTTCTGGTGCTGTGTTTATGTTATAAGCTTGGTTCCGTTGCCGCATTTATGTTATGAGCTTGGTTCTTCTGCCGTATTTATGACGTGAGCTTGGTTTTGCTGCCATATTTATGAAGTGAGCTTGGTTGTGGTGTTGTATTTATGATGTGAGCTTGGTTGTGGTACGGCATTTATGTAGTGAGCTGGGTTGTGGTGCTGTATTTATGTAGTGAGCTGGGTTGTGGTGCTGTATTTATGTAGTGAGCTGGGTTGTGGTGCTGTATTTATGTAGTGAGCAGGGTTGTGGTGCTGTATTTATCTAGTGAGCAGGGTTGTGGTGCTGTATTTATCTAGTGTGCTGGGTTGTGGTGCTGTATTTATCTAGTGAGCTGGGTTGTGGTGCTGTATTTATCTAGTGAGCTGGGTTGCCGTGCTGTATTTATGCAGTGAGCTGGGTTGTGGTGCTGTATTTATCTAGTGAGCTTGGTTGTGGTGCTGTATTTATGCAGTGAGCTGGGTTGTGGTGCTGTATTTATCTAGTGAGTTGGGTTCTAGTGCTGTGTTTATGCATTGAGCTGGATTGTGGTGCAGTATTTATGCAGTGAGCTGGGTTGTGGTGCTGTATTTATCTAGTGAGCTGGGTTGTGGCGCTGTATTTATGCAGTGAGCTGGGTTGTGGTGCTGTATTTATGTAGTGAGCTGGGTTGTGGTGCTGTATTTATGCAGTGAGCTGGGTTGTGGTGCTGTATTTATGTAGTGAGCTGGGTTGTGGTGCTGTATTTATGCAGTGAGCTGGGTTGTGGTGCTGTATTTATGTAGTGAGCTGGGTTGTGGTGCTGTATTTATCTAGTGAGCTGGGTTGGGGTGCTGTATTTATGCAGTGAGCTGGCTTGTGGTGCTGTATTTATGCAGTGAGCTGGGTTGTGGTGCTGTATTTATCTAGTGAGCTGGGTTGTGGTGCTGCATTTATGCAGTGAACTGGGTTGTGGTGCTGTATTTATGCAGTGAGCTGGGTTGTGGTGCTGTATTTATGTACTGAGCTGGTTTGTGGTGCTGTATTTATCTAGTGAGCTGGGTTGTGGTGCTGTTTTTATGTAGTGAGCTGGGTTGTGGTGCTGTTTTTATGCAGTGAGCTGGGTTGTGGTGCTGTATTTATGTAATGAGCTGGCTTGTAGTGCTGTATTTATGTAGTGAGCTGGGTTGTGGTGCTGTATTTATGTAGTGAGCTGGGTTGTGGTGCTGTATTTATGTAGTGAGCTGGGTTGTGGTGCTGTATTTATGCAGTGAGCTGGGTTGTGGTGCTGTATTTATGTAGTGAGCTAGGCTGTGGTGCTGTATTTATGCAGTGAGCTGGGTGGTGGTGCTGTATTTATATAGTGAGCTGGGTTGTGGTGCTGTATTTATGTTGTGAGCTGGGTTGTGGTGCTGTATTTATGTAGTGAGCTGGGTGGTGGTGCTGTATTTATGTAGTGAGCTGGGTTGTGGTGCTGTATTTATGTAGTGAGCTGGGTTGTGGTGCTGTATTTATGTAGTGAGCTGGGTTGTGGTGCTGTATTTATGTAGTGAGCTGGGTGGTGGTGCTGTATTTATATAGTGAGCTGGGTGGTGGTGCTGTATTTATGTAGTGAGCTGGGTTGTGGTGCTGTATTTATGTAGTGAGCTGGGTTGTGGTGCTGTATTTATATAGTGAGCCGGGTTGTGGTGCTGTATTTATGTAGTGAGCTGGGTTGTGGTGCTGTATTTATGCAGTGAGCCGGGTTGTGGTGCTGTATTTATGCAGTGAGCTGGGTTGTGGTGCTGTATTTATGTAGTGAGCTGGGTTGTGGTGCTGTATTTATGCAGTGAGCTGGGTTGTGGTGCTGTATTTATGCAGTGAGCTGGGTTGTGGTGCTATATTTATGTAGTGAGCTGGGTTGTGGTGCTGTATTTATGCAGTAAGCTGGGTTGTGGTGCTGTATTTATGTAGTGAGCTGGGTTGTGGTGCTGTATTTATGCAGTGAGCTGGGTCGTGGTGCTGTATTTATGCAGTAAGCTGGGTTGTGGTGCTGTATGTATGTAGTGAGCTGGGTTGTGGTGCTGTATTTATGCAGTGAGCTGGGTTGTGGTGCTGTATTTATGTAGTGAGCTAGGCTGTGGTGCTGTATTTATGTTGTGAGCTGGGTTGTGGTGCTGTATTTATGTAGTGAGCTGGGTGGTGGTGCTGTATTTATACAGTGAGCTGGGTGGTGGTGCTGTATTTATGTAGTGAGCTGGGTTGTGGTGCTGTATTTATGTAGTGAGCTGGGTTGTGGTGCTGTATTTTTATAGTGAGCTGGGTTGTGGTGCTGTATTTATGTAGTGAGCTGGGTTGTGGTGCTGTATTTATGCAGTGAGCTGGGTTGTGGTGCTGTATTTATGCAGTGAGCTGGGTTGTGGTGCTGTATTTATGCAGTGAGCTGGGTTGTGGTGCTGTATTTATGTAGTGAGCTGGGTTGTGGTGCTGTATTTATGCAGTGAGCTGGGTTGTGGTGCTGTATTTATGCAGTGCGCTGGGTTGTGGTGCTGTATTTATGCAGTAAGCTGGGTTGTGGTGCTGTATTTATGCAGTAAGCTGGGTTGTGGTGCTGTATGTATGTAGTGAGCTGGGTTGTGGTGCTGTATTTATGCAGTGAGCTGGGTTGTGGTGCTGTATTTATATAGTGAGCTAGGCTGTGGTGCTGTATTTATGTTGTGAGCTGGGTTGTGGTGCTGTACTTATGCAGTAAGCTGGGTTGTGGTGCTGTATTTATGCAGTAAGCTGGGTTGTGGTGCTGTATGTATGTAGTGAGCTGGGTTGTGGTGCTGTATTTATGCAGTGAGCTGGGTTGTGGTGCTGTATTTATGTAGTGAGCTAGGCAGTGGTGCTGTATGTATGTTGTGAGCTGGGTTGTGGTGCTGTATTTATGCAGTGCGCTGGGTTGTGGTGCTGTATTTATGCAGTAAGCTGGGTTGTGGTGCTGTATTTATGCAGTAAGCTGGGTTGTGGTGCTGTATGTATGTAGTGAGCTGGGTTGTGGTGCTGTATTTATGTAGTGAGCTGGGTTGTGGTGCTGTATTTATGTAGTGAGCTGGGTTGTGGTGCTGTATTTATATAGTGAGCTGGGTTGTGGTGCTGTATTTATGTAGTGAGCTGGGTTGTGGTGCTGTATTTATGCAGTGAGCTGGGTTGTGGTGCTGTATTTATGCAGTGAGCTGGGTTGTGGTGCTGTATTTATGCAGTGAGCTGGGTTGTGGTGCTGTATTTATGCAGTGAGCTGGGTTGTGGTGCTATATTTATGTAGTGAGCTGGGTTGTGGTGCTGTATTTATGCAGTAAGCTGGGTTGTGGTGCTGTATTTATGTAGTGAGCTGGGTTGTGGTGCTGTATTTATGCAGTGAGCTGGGTCGTGGTGCTGTATTTATGCAGTGAGCTGGGTTGTGGTGCTGTATTTATGTAGTGAGCTGGGTTGTGGTGCTGTATTAATGTAGTGAGCTGGGTTGTGGTGCTGTATTTATGCAGTAAGCTGGGTTGTGGTGCTGTATTTATGCAGTGAGCAGGATTGTGGTGCTGTATTTATGCGGTGAGCTGGGTTGTGGTGCTGTATTTATGCAGTGAGCTGGGTTGTGGTGCTGTATTTATGCGGTGAGCTGGGTTGTGGTGCTGTATTTATGCAGTAAGCTTGGTTGTGGTGCTATATTTATGTAGTGAACTGGGTTGTGGTGCTGTATTTATGTAGTGAGCTGGGCTGTGGTGCTGTATTTATGCTGTGAGCTGGGTGGTGGTGCTGTATTTATCTAGTGAGCTGGGTTGTGGTGCTGTATTTATGCAGTGAGCTGGGTTGTGGTGCTGTATTTATATAGTGAGCTGGGTTGTGGTGCTGTATTTATGTAGTGAGCTGGGTTGTGGTGCTGTATTTATGTAGTGAGCTGGGTTGCGTGCTGTATTTATGTAGTGAGCTGGGTTGTGGGGCTGTATGTATGTAGTGAGCTGGGTTGTGGTGCTGTATTTATGCAGTGAGCTGGGTTGTGGTGCTGTATTTATGCAGTGAGCTGGGTTGTGGTGCTGTATTTATGCAGTGAGCTGGGTTGTGGTGCTGTATTTATGCAGTGAGCTGGGTTGTGGTGCTGTATTTATGCAGTAAGCTGGGTTGTGGTGCTGTATTTATGCAGTAAGCTGGGTTGTGGTGCTGTATTTATGCAGTGAGCTGGGTTGTGGTGCTGTATTTATGCAGTGAGCTGGGTTGTGGTGCTGTATTTATGCAGTGAGCTGGGTTGTGGTCCTGTATTTATGCAGTAAGCTGGGTTGTGGTGCTGTATGTATGTAGTGAGCTGGGTTGTGGTGCTGTATTTATGCAGTGAGCTGGGTTGTGGTGCTGTATTTATATAGTGAGCTAGGCTGTGGTGCTGTATTTATGTTGTGAGCTGGGTTGTGGTGCTGTATTTATGTAGTGAGCTGGGTGGTGGTGCTGCATTTATGCAGTGAGCTGGGTTGTGGTGCTGTATTTATGTAGTGAGCTGGATTGTGGTGCTGTATTTATGTAGTGAGCTGGGTTGTGGTGCTGTATTTACATAGTGAGCTGGGTTGTGGTGCTGTATTTATGCAGTGAGCTGGGTTGTGGTGCTGTATTTATGCAGTAAGCTGGGTTGTGGTGCTGTATTTATGTAGTGAGCTGGGTTGTGGTGCTGTATTTATGCAGTGAGCTGGGTCATGGTGCTGTATTTATGCAGTGAGCTGGGTTGTGGTGCTGTATTTATGTAGTGAGCTGGGTTGTGGTGCTGTATTTATGCAGTAAGCTGGGTTGTGGTGCTGTATTTATGTAGTGAGCTGGGTTGTGGTGCTGTGTTTATGCAGTGAGCTGGGTTGTGGTGCTGTATTTATGCGGTGAGCTGGGTTGTGGTGCTGTATTTATGCAGTAAGCTGGGTTGTGGTGCTGTATTTATGTAGTGAGCTGGGTTGTGGTGCTGTATTTATGCAGTAAGCTGGGCTGTGGTGCTGTATTTATGTTGTGAGCTGGGTTGTGGTGCTGTATTTATGTAGTGAGCTGGGTTATGGTGCTGTATGTATGCAGTGAGCTGGGTTGTGGTGCTGTATTAATGTAGTGAGCTGGGTTGTGGTGCTTTATTTATATAGTGAGCTGGGCTGTGGTGCTGTATTTATGTAGTGAGCTGGGTTGTAGTGCTGTATTTATCTAGTGAGCTGGGTTGTGGTGCTGTATTTATATAGTGAGCTGGGTTGTGGTGCTGTATTTATGTAGTGAGCTGGGTTGTGGTGCTGTATTTATGTAGTGAGCTGGGTTGCGTGCTGTATTTATGTAGTGATCTGGGTTGTGGGGCTGTATATATGTAGTGAGCTGGGTTGTGGTGCTGTATTTATGTAGTGAGCTGGGTTGTGGTGCTGTATTTATGCAGTGAGCTGGGTTGTGGTGCTGTATTTATGCAGTAAGCTGGGTTGTGGTGCTGTATTTATGCAGTAAGCTGGGTTGTGGTGCTGTATGTATGTAGTGAGCTGGGTTGTGGTGCTGTATTTATATAGTGAGCTAGGCTGTGGTGCTGTATTTATGTTGTGAGCTGGGTTGTGGTGCTGTATTTATGTAGTGAGCTGGGTGGTGGTGCTGTATTTATGTAGTGAGCTGGGTTGTGGTGCTGTATTTATGTAGTGAGCTGGGTTGTGGTGCTGTATTTATATAGTGAGCTGGGTTGTGGTGCTGTATTTATGTAGTGAGCTGGGTTGTGGTGCTGTATGTATGCAGTGAGCTGGGTTGTGGTGCTGTATTTATGCAGTGAGCTGGCTTGTGGTGCTGTATTTATGTAGTCAGCTGGGTTGTGGTGCTGTATTTATGCAGTGAGCTGGGTTGTGGTGCTGTATTTATGCAGTGAGCTGGGTTGTGGTGCTATATTTATGTAGTGAGCTGGGTTGTGGTGCTGTATTTATGCAGTAAGCTGGGTTGTGGTGCTGTATTTATGTAGTGAGCTGGGTTGTGGTGCTGTATTTATGCAGTGAGCTGGGTCGTGGTGCTGTATTTATGCAGTGAGCTGGGTTGTGGTGCTGTATTTATGTAGTGAGCTGGGTTGTGGTGCTGTATTTATGCAGTAAGCTGGGTTGTGGTGCTGTATTTATGCAGTGAGCTGGATTGTGGTGCTGTATTTATGCGGTGAGCTGGGTTGTGGTGCTGTATTTATGCAGTGAGCTGGGTTGTGGTGCTGTATTTATGCGGTGAACTGGGTTGTGGTGCTGTATTTATGCAGTAAGCTGGGTTGTGGTGCTGTATTTATGTAGTGAGCGGGGTTGTGGTGCTGTATTTATGTAGTGAGCTGGGTTGTGGTGCTGTATTTATGCAGTGAGCTGGGTTGTGGTGCTGTATTTATGCAGTGAGCTGGGTTGTGGTGCTATATTTATGTAGTGAGCAGGGTTGTGGTGCTGTATTTATGCAGTAAGCTGGGTTGTGGTGCTGTATTTATGTAGTGAGCTGGGTTGTGGTGCTGTATTTATGCAGTGAGCTGGGTCGTGGTGCTGTATTTATGCAGTGAGCTGGGTTGTGGTGCTGTATTTATGTAGTGAGCTGGGTTGTGGTGCTGTATTTATGCAGTAAGCTGGGTTGTGGTGCTGTATTTATGCAGTGAGCTGGATTGTGGTGCTGTATTTATGCGGTGAGCTGGGTTGTGGTGCTGTATTTATGCAGTGAGCTGGGTTGTGGTGCTGTATTTATGCTGTGAGCTGGGTTGTGGTGCTGTATTTATGCAGTAAGCTGGGTTGTGGTACTGTATTTATGTAGTGAGCTGGGTTGTGGTGCTGTATTTATGCAGTGAGCTGGGCTGTGGTGCTGTATTTATGTTGTGAGCTGGGTGGTGGTGCTGTATTTATGTAGTGAGCTGGGTTGTGGTGCTGTATGTATGCAGTGAGCTGGGTTGTGGTGCTGTATTAATGTAGTGAGCTGGGTTCTGGTGCTGTATTTATATAGTGAGCTGGGTTGTGGTGCTGTATTTATATAGTGAGCTGGGCTGTGGTGCTGTATTTATGTAGTGAGCTGGGTTGTGGTGCTGTATTTATATAGTGAGCTGGGCTGTGGTGCTGTATTTATGTTGTGAGCTGGGTTGTGGTGCTGTATTTATGTAGTGAACTGGGTTGTGGTGCTGTATTTATGTAGTGAGCAGGGTTGTGGTGCTGTATTTATGTAGTGAGCTGGGTTGTGGTGCTGTATTTATATAGTGAGCTGGGTTGTGGTGCTGTATTTATGTAGTGAGCTGGGTGGTGGTGCTGTATTTATATAGTAAGCTTGGTTCTAATGTTGTATTTATATACTGAGCTTAGCTTTTATTCCAAGCTGTTCTGATAGGACTATGCTGCTATTTTGGTGCTTTCTGCACAAAGAAAATACAGGCAGGCTATCTATCAGTGCCATATATATAATTTTTGCTCTTATGATGGGGGGAGGGGCGCAAAAAAATTCCGCAGAGCGTGCCATCAAACCTAAGGTTGGGATTGTGGGATGGGTGAATTTCCTGAGCTGAGTGATCGCTGGGTGATGGAGGGTCTCTAGCAGCGTCTGCGCTCCCCGGGGCAGATCCTTACTTTTTATAGTCATCAAAGTAACAGTTTCTAAACTGCAGAACATTGTGACGCCACAACGGGAGCGCCGGCCCTTATGGCAACATATGCGGGAAGCTGGAGTGTGGTTAATATTAGTGTGGGCTCAGCTGCAGTCAGCGACCGCGCTCCAACAGAGGAGAAAACTAACTATATAACACAATGAGGTCAGAAGCCAAAAAGGAACATTGACCATAGGGGACGGCGCTTCCTGCAGGCGAGGGGACAGTATGGTTCCTACATTGTAGCAGCTTGTGCTCGTCATGTCCAGGACACCAGTTTTCCGATGCTAGCAATAAGGTGTCAGAGCGCACCCCATGTATTACTCCCTTCTTCTCCCTTCATACTGTGTATCATTATGTGATTAAATAGCTGATAGATCCTACAGTAGGCTTCTCCCCAGCAGAGTGTGGCTGATAACAGGGAGAAGCAGATTGCAGCCCATTGACAGCACATGGCAGACTGTACCTTTTTCTATTGTACATTTATAAAGGCTTATTCAGATGAGCGTGTCCAATTTTGGTAGTGAAAAAGGGTCAATTTTAATCTACGTATAGCTGTGTCCTGCACCCATATGCATCGCATGGGTCTGTCTTACTTCCATGGGCCTTGGTTTTTTATGTGTAAATAAACAGAATGAGGCCCATTTATATCTGACAGCTGAGTGTTGGTTACAGTTGTATCCAGTGTAGACAGGTAAATACATCCACAGTCCTATTCTGATACTTTGTTACAATGTATCAGTGCAGCTAACAGTCTGGAGTCCAGGTTGTTTAGCTCATAGATCAGTGTTCCCCAACTCCAGTCCTCAGGGACCGCCAACAGGTCATGTTTTCAGGATTTCCTCAGTGTTGCACAGGGGATGTGATTATTGTCGGTGCCTCAGACATTGCCACAGGTGTTCTTACCATAGGATATCCTGAAAACATGACCTGTTGGTGGTCCCTGAGGACTGGAGTTGGGGACCCCAGTCATAGAGCATTGGTTAGTCCAGAGGTTCCCAAACTTTTTCAGCCATGGAGCCCTTTTTGAAGCAAAAGTTTCTCGTGAAGTCCCGTGGAGGATGTGGTCGGGGGAGGAGTTAGAGGCGTGGCTTAGCACAACATATGACTTAACCATCCATAACTTTTGTACGGAAAAACTTGAAAAGATTTTTAAGTGAGAAAAAAATTTTAAAATTCGATTGCGCCATTCTTGGTTTATGGTTTATGGTAGTCGGGAAAGGACAAAAAATTTGCAATTCTGGCATTCTGTCCTTTTTCATCGACCTAATTTACCTCCAGCAGGAAACCCCTGACTATCACTGCAGGCCTGATGTGAGCCGTATAGCGAGCGCTTATCAATGACATCAGCACTCAGTTAATTAGCCTTCACACGGCACAATTCAGGCGGTATGGGGGATTATTCGGAGTCCGTAAGGATTCATCCCCTGTTGCTGCCAACAACAATGGTGATGCGTGAAGCGACCACCTAACGAACAAGCATCAGCTCATACGTCACGTGATCGGCGCCATCTTCACACGGGGAGATAATCAGCTGAGCGAACGTTCAGACAAACATTTTTTCCTGGTCATCTGCCAATATAAAAGGCCCTTAAAAGGGTTGCCTCACCACAGCAAGCTATCCCCTATCCACAGAATGGTGGGGGGTCTGCCCACTGGGACCTCCACAAATCAAAGAGTGCTTCCCAAAATATTGGCAGCAGAGTGCGTTCAGGGGCACCTCTGCTGCATTCCCTTCAATGGTACCGCTGGAGGCATCAGAGCGCTTAAATTCAGCTATCGCCAGGGTTCCCATGTAAGTGAATGGAGATGTGGATGTGAGTCCTCTGCTGCCCACACTTCGAAAAGCGCAAGGGCTGCATTCTTGGGATTGAGAGGAGTCCCCCCGGTTGGACGTTCACCAATCAGCAAGTAATCACACTATCCTCTGGACAGGGAATAGCTTACTGCAGTGAGACAAACCCTTTAAGTTGACTTCATGCAGTAAATGTTACAGCAGGTGTTGACTTTGTGCAGTATGTATTGACCCCATGCAGTAAAGGTTGACCTCGTGCTGAAAGTTTTGACCTCGTGCTGAAAGTGTTGACCTCGTGCAGAAAGTGTTGACCTCGTGCAGAAAGTGTTGACCTTGTGCGGAAAGTGTTGACCTCATGCGGAAAGTGTTGACCCCATGTGGTAATTGTTGACCTCATGTGGTAAGTGTTGACCTCATGCGGTAAGTGTTGACCTCATGCGGTAAGTGTTGACCCCATGTGGTAATTGTTGACCCCTTGTGGTAAGTGTTGACCTCATGCGGTAAGTGTTGACCTCATGCGGTAAGTGTTGACCCCATGTGGTAATTGTTGACCCCTTGCGGTAAGTGTTGACTTCATGTGGTAAGTGTTGACCTCATGCGGTAGGTGTTGACCTCATGTGGTAGGTGTTGACCTCATGCGGTAGGTGTTGACCTCATGCGGTAAGTGTTGACCTCATGCGGTAAGTGTTGACCTCGTGCGGTAAGTGTTGACCTCATGCGGTAAGTGTTGACCTCGTGCGGTAAGTGTTGACCTCGTCCGGTAAGTGTTGACCCCGTGCAGTAAGTGTTGACCCCGTGCAGTAAGTGTTGACCCCGTGCGGTAAGTGTTGACCCCGTGCGGTAAGTGTTGACCTCGTGCGGTAAGTGTTGACCTCGTGCGGTAAGTGTTGACCTCATGCACAGTTTTCCTACAGCTGACATGACAGCTATCTTCTAGTTTTGATTGGTCCCGATGATAATGTTTTTTCTACTCACTGTACGGGGATTGGAGAGGAATCGGCTTGTGCTGCACACAACTCCATAACCCACCAGACGGTCTCCAGGGAACAGGAAGCTGGAGCTGATGGGGGAGATCATGACCTCGGTGCTTTCCGGGAAGACCCACTCAACGGTGACGTCACTGAGGACCGGGGCCATCGACTTCTTCAGAGACTGCAGCATCTGCAAAAAGATGGATGAGAGGAGGTTATGTGGAATATTCAGTTGTCTTTTACTCTTTTACTTTTCCTCCATGGCTCTTAGGTGATTTGCACTATTGCTCTCAGCAGTCAGCCATGACGATAGAATGACATACAGTGACAACTAGGCATGTAGGGTGGGGTGTTGACAATGACTTCTACCTAGAAGCTGGTCCTTGTTGGCTGACTCACCTTGGGTTGTAGTCTTTCTCCCTCAATTAAGAATTCAGCACTGCCCTTGGACACGCTGGCCACTCCCTGGACTAGTCGGCGGCATGCATTCTGGCCAATGCCAAAGCTGTAACATCTGCAAAATGTGAAGAAGGAACATTAACGATTTCGAATAAAGGTCTGTTCTCTTAAATGTGAGAGAGTGTGGGAAATGTCCAATATCCATACTCTGTATGGTACTGTGCCACATTATGTCTTATACTCCAATCCCATCCAGAGCTGCATTCACAATCTGGCTGAATCTACCGAGATTGGTGCTCATTTACATAACGTTCACACCGGCCTATAGGGGACAAACGATCATGTGTTCCCTATACGGTTTCATCGCTGTTAGACTTTGCCTTTTTTTTAATTCCCACTCTGTTTCATAGCGGCGTTGCGTATGTATCACCACACATATACAATGTATAGCGCATGGACAGCTTTGCATTCTCTAACCATAGAAAATAATAGGGCTGTCGCTGCGTGATATGCGGTGAAATATGTGCCATCTTTTTCTCTCGCGTTTCGGCACGCAGTGTTTATACGCTAATGAGAATGGATCACTGTAAATCCATTCACTTTCATTGACTCCATTTCCCACGTATCACACGGCCGTATATCGCGTGTGTAATATACAATAAAAAATACGGTCGTGTGAATGAGCCCTAAGGGTCATATGAATATCTGCACTCAGCATGTGACCGAACAGATCATCTCCACCTATATCACTGCCACCAGAGCTCCTCAGTGCACTGCTCTATGGTAACAGGAAGCCCTCAAAACTGTGAATGCAGCTTTGGATGTGACTGGAGTATAACTCATGCTGTAACTTGATATGAGATCGGCCCATATAAACAGTAGTCGTTCATCCATGAATGGAGGCGGGTGGCCTGGAAGGATCCGTGGCTCACGTGGTGCAGTACATGGGGTAAGCACACCCCACTTGTGTTTACCGGGTGAATGACGAGTGATGACGGATGAGCTCGATAACTTTGCCGGTGTTGCTGACAGCTCCGTCCGTGAGCAGGAAGAGGAGGCGCGGGTAGCCGCGGCACACCGGCTGCCGGATGATCCAGTTCAGAGGCGATAAGATGTTGGTCCCGCCCATGTCGGCACGCAGTTTCTTGATGCTCTCACAGGCAATGGCGAGGCTTTCCTGCAAGACACAGACATGTTTCTAGTTATATCAGTTGCTGTGAAAGTTGGTTGACAACTAATATGGCCGCCATTTCAGCATCCTCAGGGCATTTATTCAGCTTTCCCAGGCTCCTGAACAGTTCTGTATAAACGAGAATGTATCCTAGCACCGTGTGCCGGACTGACCGCTCAGGACTGTAGGAAAGCTTGGTGATAGACCCTCTGGGGAATGTAATGTAGGCAATGTATACTAGCCTGTAGGGTCGGAGACCTTTTTGTCTGAATGGAAGGCACATTACAGGTTTTATGGAATTGAGTATGCTGATTTCAAAGATCAAGACGAAAAAATTCTCTGAAAACCGGAACACCTCCCAATTTACACTTAAAAAAAAGGAAAAATCATATTTGTCTCAATAATTTTCATATTTTATATATTTATTTATCTTGTTTATTATTTATTTTATGCCCAAAATAAAAGAAAACATATTTATTGGTTATTTATTATTAATTAAAACCAAAATACATGAAGCATCATAACCCTATTATTTGCTATTTATATTTCTATACGCAGCTAAACACCCCCCCCCCCCCCTTCCTTTTTGTCCAGCTCCCATAGAAGTCTATAGAACCTCCTGCATATCACGCACCATAGATAGGTCAGGTCTAGAAATGAGCGAGCATACTCGCTAAGGGCAATTGCTCGAGCGAGCATTGCCCTTAGCGAGTACCTGCCCGCTCGAGAGAAAAGGTTCGGGTGCCGGCGCGAGGGAGCGGTGAGTTGCGGCAGTCAGCAGGGGGGAGCGGGGGGGAGAGAGGGAGAGAGAGATCTCTCCTCCGTTCCTCCCCGCTCTCCCCCACAGCTCCCTGCCCGCCGCCGGCACCCGAACCTTTTCTCTCGAGCGGGCAGGTACTCGCTAAGGGCAATGGTCTTCAAAGAGTGGCTCTCAGGTAACTACAGCTTTCAGCACTAATGCAGCGATGTTCAGCTGGTGGCTCCCAGCATGTTATGGTAGCCCTTATGGCTGTGGTCTCCAATTGATGGCTCTCTGACTGCTGGGCAACTACAACTCCCAGCAGGAGCTAATAACCACTTATGGAGTAGTTTCAAGCTTCCAACTCTTTGGAAACTAACTACCCCTAATTCAGTGGACTCCAATCTGTCGCTGCCTGGCTGTTAATCAACTACAACTCCCAGTATGCACTATCAGCCCTAATGCAGTAGTCTCCAACTGGTGTCTCTCTCTGGTTAACTACAACTCCCAGCGTGGGCTAATAGCATAAATGCAATGGTCTCCCAACATCTTCCTGCATTTGCTTAAAGACTTTCATGCAGTAATCTCCAAACAGTGGCTCTCCGACTGTTAGTGCATGCTGGAAGTTGTAGTTGTCCATCAGCCCCTAATGCAGTTGACTCCAATTGGTGGCTCTCCAACTCTTGGGCAACTAGAACTCCCAGCATGTGCTAACAGTCCCTAATGTAGTGCATCGCACTTGCATGCACCTCGCACATCATGTGATGCTGCGCAGGCCTTATTGAAAACAACGGGCAATGCAATGCGTTCCAAGGGAACGCCCAAAGATGGGACATGGAGGCATTTTTTACCGCACTATGATCCGACGCGGGGGGAGGGGGGGGGGGAATCGCTCATGTGTTTGACCTTAGCATATTCTTGCAAGATTTTCTTGGCCATGTGAAAACGACCCGACTGTTAGACAACTACAACTCCCAGCATGCACTAATAAGCCTTAATGCAGTAGTTCCTAACCTGTGGCTGACTGGTTGTTGGGTAACTATAACTCCCAGCATGCATCATCAGCTTCTAATTCAGTAGTCTCCAACTGGTGTCTCTCTGGCTCTTAGGCAGCTACAACTCCCAGCATACACTAATACCCCCTAATGCAGCTGTCTCTAATTTGTGGCTGACCGGTTGTTGAGTAACTACAACTCCCAGCTTGCATCAGCCTCTAATGCAGTAGTTTCCAACCAGTGGTTTTAGCTGTTGGGGAACTACAACTCTCAGCAGCAGTCATTCTTATCAGTGCATGTTGGGCGTTGTAGTTTGGCCAACAGCCAGGACGCCACAAACTGGAAATCACTGCACTAGAAGCTATCCGTGCATGCTGGAAGTTGTAGTTCCCCAGGAGCAGGTAGTTGTATCCCACTATATAAGTGGCTGTCAGCACTTGCTGAGAGTTGTAGTTGCCCAAAAGCTGGAGAGCAGCAGGTTGGAGACCACCGCCCTGATGTATCATGGATTGGAGATGGAGAACAATCAGCCGCTCCTGGGATTAACCTCATTGTTATCCGTGTCCGGCGCGGCGGTCTATAACGCGGACGCTGCCAGGGACCAGCAGAAAGACTCAGCCTGCAAATTCCCCCCTGCCTTGAAAAAGGCAAAGTGGCCACAGCCCAGTTTCTACTTTACTAGGTCGAGGACGCTGGATGACACCAGGCACAAACCGGCACAACAGATTGTAACCTAATTACGGCAGGAATTCCCTTCCCATAATCCCCACCGCAGAGATAATTCCGGGGAGGATTAACTCCGGCCTTAAATAGAACAACGCGGCTTTCCTTAATATCCCGCACAAGACCAGACATCCGAGATGACCTGGGAGGCGACCGGAAAGTTAATGAGTTCCCCATATTAAATATGATTCAGGTCAAGAGATTAAAATAGGCAATAATCTATTCATCTGGTCAACTGCTCAGGCTGTGAGTCAGTCTTCACTGCAATTCTTGCATTACATTCACGAATCAGGAAGATTGGGATAGCCCTGCAAGTTCTGTCAATATTAACCAATGAGTATTCGCATCGGTATGCAGTGACTGAGGCACAAGGCGCACCACTGAGGAGATGGCGGGGTAGATGTTTAGGATGGTCACAGTGGCACTACCACGGCCCTGACAGATCTTTCCAGGCAACGCCGGTGCAGCGGTTATAAATGGTGTAGTGGACTTGAAGAATTCTGTGTTTGGTGACGCCAACGTTCCTTGCTCCACAGGAAGTCCGACGGGAAAATAAGAGAGTCCACACTCGGTTAGCTTGATATCACTTAGTTGCTGGGAACGGTCAGCAAGCGGTTTACAATCTCTGAGGGTAATTTCACACACCAGTGCAGGAAAGCAAATGAAGGAGGTCAAGGAGGAAAACACAGGATGCCAGCGGGCCTAGAGGCGAGTTATCTGTATGCCTCCGCTCCTGGACACACACTCCGGAGGACGAGAACACTCACTTTCTGAAGGCTTCTGGACACTGCACGGTGGATTCCTTTCTCTTCTCACTCACTCTTTCTCTCTTAGGGTAGGGGTCCTGGGAATAGACCTCCAGGGTACCTCTCCTTTTCCTCCATTCTTCACCACGAGGGTTGAAGGTACCCCCATGCGGCTGGCACTCACTCCTTCTTTCTCCAACTTAGCCAAGCAGGTTCCCCCTTTCATTTGCACCTTGCATTCACATATACCTATCATACTCATGCGATATCACAAATTGTTACATTTCCAGACATAACCCAGACATTCACAGACATTAACCTCTCACATGCTGCAGCTGTGCAATACACATAACTAGTTACAAGGCAATTTCAACAGGGCATCCACAGTAAAGATATGACATTTAAGACAGTTATAAACAAATATGGTAGGGGACAGATATAGGTATTTCGGGCCACTACAGTTACGGTTTGGCTGCTTTTAAGCGTTTATGCAGCCTCCAATACAGGGGTGTAGCAATAGTGGTCTCAGTTGTGATTTGGCCCCTAAGCTAGAGAGTGTCAGAGGCCCCCCATGCCAGTAATGTTATTGGTCTCGCCTTTCAGGGGCACAAAGGGACCACTATTACATTGTGAGCATTGGGGGGCATTATTACTTTATGGGGTGGGACAGAAGGGAACTATTACTATGTGGACGCACAAAGCAGGCACTATTTCTTGTGCTGTTGGTCACACGAGGGAGCACTTTTATTGTGGGAGACACTGCGGGGGACGTTGGGGTAGTGGCCGGATGAAGAAAGTGTGCAGAGACAAGTTTTAAGAAATATTTATGTCTTAAGAGAAAGTGAACGACACTAATAAAAGAAGAGGTCTTCTAATCTCTGTGTGGGACTGGCATCTGACTATTGAATGGTGACTGCATTACATGGAGGTTACTAGAGATGGGCTGCTATATCGAAGCAGTCATGTCATACAGGCTATCTTATAACTGTCTGATTACACATAGGAAAGGGACTTGTTATTTGTATAGCACCAACTTATTCCGCAGTGCTTTCAGGTAATTTTTTTACCCCTCCCCCCCAGCAAGCTGGGTACTGGTACTCATTTTACTGACCTCAAAAGGATGAGTTGACCTTGCGTCGGCTACCTGAACCATATGGGGATTGAACCTACAACCTTGAGGTTGTGAGCAAGAGCTTAGGACTGCATACTGCTGCCTTAACACTCTGTGCCACACATAATGCCTGAGAGGTAACATCACAGATATAACCCTGCAATGGGTGACTTGTGTCCCAGCATTACTGAGGAGGAGGAGCTCTTGAAGAGATGCACTCAAGCAGACCCCAGAATATTAGATCCATACTGTAAGAACAAAGACTGTATGAGGTGCCTGCCAGCGCCTAAAAGGGGCAGCTGACCATGCCAGCTACATCACCAAAAGCAGAGGGGTCTCTACCTTCATCCGCAACTCCCTCACATTTAATCTGAAGGATTCCATGATCGATGATCAAGGACGATATCTGATCCTTATAGGAGAACTTTATAACGATAAACTCTGCATCGTTAATACTTACACACCAAACGAAAACCCCATAGATTTATTCTTAACAGTCTGTGATATTCTCCAACCACTGGACTACACAAGATTAATATGGGGCGGCGACTTCAATTTCACTATCGACCCCAAAATCGACTCTACGTCTCAAATTCCACCCCCAAGAGAGAAAAGATTGAGGTGCAAGCTCAAAGAAGCTTTCCATTTACTAACACTATCAGATACATGGAGAGAATTTAACCAACATAGAAGAGGATATACCTACTGCTCTCCGGCCCACTAACAACACTATAGATTGGATTGGATTCTCACTAAGTCATTGACCCTACCACTAATGTCCTTCACTCGCCATCTGGTAATGGCATGGTCGGACCATGATGCTGAATTCCTATTCTCCCCCCAAACATGAATTCCTTACACGTGGAGACTAAACGAAGCCCTCCTCACCAATCCTACACTAGTCACCACCATACAACAAAAACTAGAAGGCTATTTCCACCATAACCGTCCAGATGATACAGAAGTAGATATCAGATGGCTAGCACACAAACCCGTGATACGACGGGCCCTAATCTCCATAGCCTCACAAAGAAAAAAGAAAAAAAACAGAGCCCAGGCCACATTAGAACACAAGATCCGCAAACTCGAGATAGCATATACACGGCGTTCCTCATGCTACCTAAGAAAAACCATCCAGGACACCAGACGAGAACTAAATACCCTGTTAACCCTTAAAACGGAAAAAGCATTAGCCTGGATGCAAGCTACATATTACCAACTCGCAAACAAGCCAGATAGACTTCTGGCTAGAAAACTAGACAAACCACCAACGTAATCCACAAATCCAAACGAGACAAAATATATAAAACATTCTACCAGTATTACCAAAAATTATATAACGACCAACAAACCACCACAGAGATGGAAATCACCCAATTCCTAAACCAGCTGAAACTACCCCGCCTATCTGAATCAGGACTTCTAAGGCCTCATGTCCACGGGCTTAAAATCCGTAGTGTTTTTCACGCACGTGGATCTGCGCCCCATAGGGATGCATTGGACACCCGCAGGTAGTTAAATACCTGCGGACGTCTTTTTTCCCGTCAGGCGCGGATCCGCGTGCGGGAATAAAATGGACATGCTCCATTTTCGTGCGGGTCTCCCGGCTTCTATTGAAGCGTATGGAAGCCGTCCGGATCCGCGGGAGACCCGTACCAGAATTAAACTCACCTACTCCGGACGATGCGGTTCTTCCCTTCTTCGCGGCCGGATCTTCTTTCTTTGGCCCGGCGCATGTGCGCGGCACGCCGCCGGCGTGCTGAGCACATCCGCCGGGCCAAAGAAAGAAGATCCGGACACGAAGGAAGGAAGATCCGCATCATCCGGAGCAGGTGAGTTTATTCTGATTTTTAGGCCTCATGTCCGCGGGGCAGGAGGGACCCGCTGTGGATTCTACATGGAGAATCCGCGGCGGGCCTGATTTTCCCCATGGACATGAGGCCTAAGTCTTAACACTATCATCACTGAAGAAGACGTTGACTGGGCGATCAAACATCTTAAACGAGGGAAGGCCCCAGGCCCAGATGGCTTTGCATCACTATACTATAAAATATTTGCCCAAACCCTAAAGCCACATCTAGGTAACCTGTTTAACCATATACTCCGGAGAGGACACATACACCCAGACTTTCTACAAGCCCTCATCACAACTATACCTAAACCAGGGAAAGATCAAACCCTCCCAACTACAGACCAATCTCGCTTCTTAATATAGATTTAAAATGATTTACATCCATAATACGGTAGCAAATAGAGTACACGGCCTACTCCCTGCAGTAATACACCGAGACCAGGTAGGATTTATTCCAGGTCGACAAGCACCAGACAATGTAAGAAAAATCCTTAACCTCATAAACCACGCAAACACAAACAAAACCCTCATGTCACTACCAGCGCTAGACATAGAGAAGGCCTTTGACTCCCTCTCTTGGACCTATCTCCAAATAGCCCTCCAGAAAATGGGGTTTACGGGGTGGTTCTTGAATGTTATATCAGCACTCTACTCCAAGCCCGTAGCATTTCTTAAAATTCCCTCAACCCACCCTATCCCAGTCCAAATTCTAAGAGGAACGCGACAAGGCTGTCCACTTTTGCCA
The DNA here is from genome assembly GCF_035609145.1 of Eleutherodactylus coqui. NCBI lineage: Eukaryota > Metazoa > Chordata > Amphibia > Anura > Eleutherodactylidae > Eleutherodactylus > Eleutherodactylus coqui. Next base: position 17,589,940 of record NC_089842.1, read on the forward strand.
GCCCTATTCGCCCTGGCGATAGAACCACTAGCCATTGCCATCCGAGAAAATATCAATATCACAGGATTACCGATGGGTAATACCAATAACAAACTAAGCCTTTTTGCCGACGACTTACTCCTAACCCTAACTAACCCATTGACCTCACTTCCTAATTTAATGACGATACTAAATAAATTCAGCCTCATTTCAGGTCTTAAAGGGGTTGTCCCGCGCCGAAACGGCTTTTTTTTTTTTTCAATAGGCCCCCCGTTCGGCGCGAGACAAACACAAGGGATGGGTTAAAAAAAAAAAAGTTTAGTACTTACCCGAATCCCCGCTCTGCGGCGACTTCTTACTTACCTTACCAAGATGGCCGCCGGGATCTTCACCCACGATGCACCGCGGGTCTTCTCCCATGGTGCACCGTGGGCTCTGTGCGGTCCATTGCCGATTCCAGCCTCCCGATTGGCTGGAATCGGCACACGTGATGGGGCGGAGCTACGCGATGACGCGTAGAAGGGGGCGGGGCCTGAACACTGCTCGTGCCGAGACCCAAGTGAAGGGAGAAGACCCTTCTGCGCAAGCGCGTCTAATCGGGAGATTAGATGCTGAAATTAGACGGCACCATGGAGACGGGGACGCCAGCAACGGAGCAGGTAAGTGAATAACTTCTGTATGGCTCATATTTAATGCACGATGTATATTACAAAGTGCATTAATATGGCCATACAGAAGTGTATAACCCCACTTGCTGCTGCGGGACAACCCCTTTATCATAAACCAATCAAAATCAGAAATCCTCCACTGCAATACCCCACGGAATACACAAAAATTAATTGAAATTTTCAATTTAAAACCCAAAAGCACGACATATCCTACCTAGGGATTAAACTTACAAACTCACCAGAAACACGATATAAATGGAACTACGAACCACTCTTTAGACAATTGACCCTAGACCTAACAAGATGGGAAAGCCCACACCTCTCATGGATCGGGCGCACAGTATCAAAATGACCCTGCTCCCAAAACTATTGCATCTGTTCAGAACTCTCCCGATCCCGGTCCCAGTCCATGAACTATGTGCATTTCAAAAGAAAATATCTACGTTTATCTGGGCACACAAACGTCCCAGAATCTCTAAATCTATAATGTGCCTCCACAAGAAACATGGGGGACTATCAGTACCATGTATTTCAAAATACTATAATGGAATGTAGATAGGAAAAAAATGCCCGCGCTTGTCTCAACAATCCACCAGGGTAGGATCCGATCTCTTATAACCTTACATTTATTCAAAGAACCATGTACAACGCGTTTCGTCGCTCCGTGGCAACTTTTTCAAGTCGGAGCAAAAATCCGTTCGGATGCAGTCAGCCTAAGGGTGAAGTCACACGAACGTATATCGGCTTGGTTTTCACGCCGAGCCGATATACGTTGTCCTCGTGTGCGGGGGGGGTTGGAAGAGCCAGGAGCAGGAACTGAGCTCCCGCCCCCCCTCTCCGCCTCCTCTCCGCCCCTCTGCACTATTTGCAATGGGGAGAGGCGGGACGGGGGCGGGAATAATTATCGGAACTTAGCCCCGCCCCGCCTCTTCCCATTGCAAATAGTGCAGAGGGGCGGAGAGGAGGCGGAGAGGGGGGAGGGAGCTCAGATCCTGCTCCTGGCTCTTCCATCCTCCCCCCCCCCCTGCACACGAGGACAACGTATATCGGCTCGGCGTGAAAACCGAGCCGATATACGTTCGTGTGACTTCACCCTAAGATTGTATATTAATTTTTATAAAACTCCCCGCCCCTAGAAGAAGTTGTCGCTTTCCTGCAATTCTCGGCACACAGTTCCATCTCAGGCGGATCTGTAAATGATGAGAGTTGTGGTGATTTGATGGACGGTCTTGTCACCGGAGGCCCTAATAGTGGTTCCCCCCTTGGCCTGTAAGAGGCTCTCGGAGACTCCTTGTGTGTAGTGACCTCTTCTTCCGCTTGTAGAGCTTGTTGACCACTAGACGCCTCTACGACGCAGAGAAGAGATTTCACCCGTTACCTGAGTCTGAGAGGGGCGTATTATTGGGATGGGGGAAGCTTCTGCACAAGGAAAAGTTGTCCTCCAGCGTTCCTTCAACCACGTACTGCGGGTTATCCTGCCCACAATCATTGCGGGGGCACATAGGGCTTCATTTAGCAAAACAGTACAAATGCCCTTGTTGCCGGGAGCAACAAATTACAGCGCAGTATTAATTTCTTAAATTGCTGTCTTATATGATGAGCTCTGATTGGTTGCTACGGCCAACAGGGACAGTCGTCCCCGTTAGACCGTTTTCATAAATGACCCTTAGATCTGACAAAACTACCCTGTCAATCAAGAGGAGTCAGGTAAAAAGATGACAGGTACGAGCTATCCGTATACAGCGTGTGCATAAGAGGTACATGCCCACGGGCGTATGGGTACGGTTTACCCATTTTGCAACCATACGCTCTGCTGGCAGAGCCCGTGTATGGCTGCATGTATAATGCACATGCCCACGAATCACACGGACATGCACAGTATGTATGAGAACGCCGCACACACGCAGTGTATTGTGTACGGACCGCACTTCATACGCAGCCTGTACAAAGGTTCACGCTGCGTGGTACGCAGGGAAATAAACAGAGCATGCTGCGATCTATGTCTCATGTGTATCTATGCAGTGTCTTCACGCACATGCGCATGGATCAGTGGAAGTCTATTGACTGCATTCACCGCATATCACGCAGCCATGGAATGCTCGCGTAAAACACGGTCGTGATGTGAGACCTTAGGGTATGTACACGCAGTTAGGTCCAACGTGTACGCGGCGTGTCCTGTCTTTCAGTGTGTGACTCCTTTTTATCGCCCGTGTTTTCCTATGGAGCCTTCGTTTAATCGTATTGCTCCGCACGAACATGCGATTTTCGTGTGATGCATTTCTAACATTAGAAAGTCCTATTGTCTTTCTCGCGAGAAAACTGTGGGAAAATCTTGCAAAAAAATGCAAGCGGCAGCGATGTTTTTGCAAGAACAAAGACATGATTTTCTCGCGGCGATATTGCGATCCCCGCGTGAAACTGCCCCCAGGTTGCTGCAGAAGCCTCCAGCCGCAGCTTGTATGAGATTAGAGGGAAGACTTTGCTTTTTTCCCATAAACAGCGCCACCTCTTGTATGGTCATTTCTGGTATTGCAGCTCAGCCCCAATCACCAGGCACCTCGCAGGGATACAAGTGACGCCGTTTCTAGCGGAGCCGTCCTTGTACCGTCGTACAGCCGCATTAACTCTACTGCGATACAGACAGATGAGGAGTGAACCAGATACCAGCGCCATGGAAGTGATCACTGCATGAGCTGCGTCAGTGAAGGAAGTGACTGCCTGTGACCAGCAGGGGGCGATCCTCTTCGGCTCTCATGAATGACGTGTAATATCACTCACTGATACAATGTATACAACATATATCATCTCCCGGGAACATAGATGCTCAGCGTCAGCACCGAAAAAAGGACTCTTAAGGCCAGATTTACACGAGCGTATGCATATCGGCACACGCAGCAGCGTTTTTTAGTGCGCCTTTTGTGTGTGCAAATTCTGTGCACAAAGAAACCCGTAGCCATAGTCTCGTACGAAATGTCTGAGTAGCCTAATTAGTTTCATATGTTCCATTTCCCTGCGCAGATGCTTAGGAAAATAGAATATTTTTGCGCGACGGAATCACGTGCTTGTGAGCCAATTCATTGACATCAATGGCTTCTATCCACTGGTTACTGCAGATGCGTCCGTGTGAATAAGCCCTTAGGCTGGATTCACGCTATCGTATTTTTGTATGCAAAATTTGCGCATGCAATATGCAGTGAACAGAAGCCATTGGGTTTGTTCACAAGGACGGTTGTTGCTTGCGCAATTTCGCCGCAGAAAAAAATACGCAGCATGTTCTATGTTCATAAACATTTGCGCAGGGAAATAGAACATATGAAAATAATTAGGCTAATTAGCCATTTTAATGTACGGGACCGCGGCTGCGGATTTTTCTGCATGTACAAATGTGCACGATTTGCACATGCAAAAAGTACAGTAAAAAAAGGGCTGCGCACGGAAAAACCGCAGCGCACATGCACACGCAAATACGCATACGGCCATGTCAATCCGACCTTGGGTCTCATTCACACTGGTGATTTCACGCAGATATTAAGCCATGATAAAATGTCAGCTGTGAAGCATTGGATTCCATTTATTTCTCTCAGAGGGCCAATTTCGAGCGCGTGAAAAATTTGCACCATTAAAGCGTCAAATTGGCGACCTATCTTTTGACGAAAATCCCTGGAAGCTCCCATAGACTCATAAGACTCAAGGGAGGGGGAAGGAGTTTACCTGCGTCCGGCGCTCAGGAACGAAGACAGCTGCCGCTATTTAGGCAGTAGCAGTCATTCCAAGGATTTCTGCTGACCAAAGGACTTGTCATGCGATACGCCCGTCTGAATGGACCAGAAAATGCTAAATAATCTCAGAACTCGAATGGGGCAATTCTACATTGATGCGATTGAGGCCTAAGGGCTCCTTCACACTGGCAAACGCCATATCGCTGCGTGAAAATAGCGGCAAAATTGCTACTTTTTTCCTGCGATTTTTGAGCATTAGAGCTCTTACCCGCTGGTGATAGACTTTCCTGCAATGTCTTCCCTCAAGGCTCGCAGCCCTAAGAAAAATCTGCAATATCGCCCTATTGAAATCTATAGGAGAAGATCGCGAAGCAGGCTAGGAATCACCCGTAGAGAAGGAAGAGAAACAGAGCAACAGGGGATCTCTTACATATGTCCCTATATTTGGAGAGATAGGGGGCAGTGTGGGGCTAGAGGGCTTTCCCTCTCCAGCCAAATGAGAAGGGGAGCTAGTGGGATCCACCCTCTAGCCCCGCCCCCTCTCTTAGCTAGAGAAGAATCACTAAGAGAACCCCTCTAGCCCTGCCCCTCTCTAGTCCTGTGCCCACTCTCGGTGAAGCCCTGGGAAAGTTCTTTAGCCCCGTCCCTATCTCTCCAAATATGGGGAGATATGTAAGAGATCCCCTGTAGCTTCGCCCCCTCTCTCTTTCCTCCCCTCCCCACTATTCGTTCTCAAGTGCCACGGCTCAGCCAATCAGAGATAGTGCTTGATGAACCAATCATAGCCATTCATTGATTGGTTGAATGGGTGTGATTAGTTCATCAAGCACTATCTCTGATTGCTGAGCCGTGGCGCTCAAGAACCAATCACAGCCAGTGCTTCCTGGAGGCGGGGATTTTAAACCTCCAATCCAGGAAGTGCTGTCTGAAGACTACAGGAAAAGTGTGGCAGAGCTGCAGAGGGGACGGGCGCCGGAGCTGACAGCACCTGATAGGTCATGTTTTTTTTTTCAGGCTCGGGCTTATATTTCCAGAGCCCACACCCCCTGAAAATCCCGTCAAAAGTGCACTACAATATTGCGCGACTTTGTAGCATCATCAGTGACTTTGTAACAACACAAAATCATTATACTGTCGCAAGAAGACGCAGCAATATTGCCCAGAACACAGATGCGATATCGCGTTGCCCTTGCGGAAGCGGCCTCAATCTGATGCATATCACGCGTTTTCGTCACAAACCTGCATTGTGCCCGCCGGAAATCGCATGTAAAACAGCCAGTTTATCATTGACCTACATGGCACTCACCTGTGTGAATACTCCCTTACACCGACAACTAGTGGAGTCACACAGAGACCAGTCAGCTTGATATTGGCGATGAGGGTTAATACAATGAAGGTGGTGATCAGATCGGCCACGGTGGACTCACCTCATTATAGTTCTGGCTACAAGGGAACAAGGACTTGAAGGCTGAACCAAAACCGATGATATTGAAGAGCGATGTTGGCATAAGACTCTTTAAAATGACAAGCATGGCATCCTGCGGGCACAAGAATAGATGTCAATTAGGAAATATGATTACAAGCGTTTGACACTTGCGGTAATCGCCGTCGGTCAAAAATGTCACATAAAACTCACATGGGAGTAGATATATATCTGCCAAAGTAGATGACTGTTAAAGGCCATGTACACATGTAAGCACCAGAATGAAATGATACTAAGTTACAGCCTGTATATTCCAGAGCTGCACTCACAATTCTGCTTTTCTTACAAGAGATGATTGTACACTGCCTAGTGTGAAAATAACACATCCCAGAATGGAAATTGTGTGTAGATACTGAAGAAGTAGAGACTCAGACGCATGCAGAATACTGAGTGCAGCTGGCAGGGGTAGAGGTGTCACTTGTCACGGTGGCTCTACCAGACTCCTCCCTGGAGGGACGCACGGAACCTCGGCCAAGTCACCACTAGGTCTCTTCCAGGCAACGCTGGGACAGTGGTTACCTATATAAGTGTGGTGAATTTGAAGTTGTCACGCGTGACGCCACCATTCCTTCATACCGTTGAGTATCCCGTGGTTGAATAAAAAGAGTCCACACACATGATTGGAACTTGATAGCTCAGTCACTGGTAACAGCCAATGACGGGTGAACTTTACTGTATAATTTGCATACAATACAGCTTACTCGCACATGCAGGAAAGACAGCTTTTTGGTGATTGGTCAGGGAGGAGAAGTCAGGATGAAACTGGGCCTACAGTCTCAGTTATCTGCAGTGCTCCGCTCCTGGACACACACACTCCGGGACTTGGAACAACACGACACTCCACTGACACTCACTCAGAACTCTTGAAGACGACTCCGCACGGCGGACTCCTTGATCCTTTCTCTCCTCAGAGGTGGTTCCTGGCATGGAAAGACTCAGGGCATCTTTCCTCTTCCTCCATCACATGAAGGTACCCCCATGTGGCTGGCACTCCTACTCCACTCTCAACAGTTGAAGATGATGAAAGGCTCAGACACGTCTCAATCACTCACATTTATAGAAGTGAGACATCACGTGTCTAGACAGATTTTAATACTTTCCGACACATATCCCAGCCACTTTCAGACATTAACCTCTTGCATGCTGCAGCTTTGAAATACACATAGCAGCAGACAAGACACTTTGCACAGTGTATCCACATTAAAGACATGACATGTATGACAATTATGGAGGGGCCAGAAATAGGTGTTTCGGGCCACTACAGTTCCCCCGTACTTAAAATATGCTGATCCCAGTGCCTCTAAAATGGAGCGTAATATCTAGAGAAAGGATATCTCAGTGTACTACTCTAGTTCACCTCTAGGAACACTATACACTCACGGAGTGTGCAAGGCGAAACCTGGAAACACAACTCCTACCCTCCAGTTACTTATATAAAAGATTTACCCATTCTGGTGCTCTGAGACCAACTTATGAATGTCAATTTCTAAGTAAGGCATTTTATTATGACAGCATGTATGAAAATGGTTTTGGCCCAAACCATGATAGGATTCTACTAGGCTGAACGGAATTCAGGATGCACTAGTATAGCTATGGGGCAATTACATGACTCCTTTCCCCCAAAGACAAAAGATATGAGGCAAGTGGAATGAACATCGCTTCCTCTGACAAAAGAGAATACATCACTGCTGCGGTACTTCAAAATAGAGAAGGGCGACTGGTAGAAAAAAACAAAAGACAAGTGGAATGACCATCACTTTCTCTGAAAAAGCACTAGACTCCGTGACGGGTGGTAGCTTAAGTCAAAACCCCCCCTGTCCAGGACTAAAGAGATAAGGTGAAAAGGATGCCTGGCCTACTGAGACAGACTAGGATAGTGGACAGACACTGGCACTAAAGACACAACATGGGGAACAAAGAACCTCCAGTCATACACATATAGCAGTCACGCAATCTCATTCAATCAGGATCTTTTTACTTGTTAAGCTGAACAATTTTACTTGACTAATAAGATTATTTTGTCTACCTCCTGCGCAATTCTTGAACAATAATGTTGCATAACAATAAACATTTTCAATATGAAATAATAGAAACATTTGACTATGCAAATAGGATAAATATAAACATTTCAGTCCTTAAATACTTAAGGGGGCTTAACTGGGAAAAAAGAGAATGTCTCTTATGCAAAGAGTCTTTTAAAATTCAAAACAATTTCTTGGGCGGATCACACTGGTAGCAGGAATCACCTCATCTGCTTCCGAGTCTGTTGTCCAGCCCATGGGTGTAGGCAGAGATGACCCCTAGTGAAGCAGCAGACGAGGGACTATTAGGGTTCCGGGCTCGTCTCATGGCCACCCGTTCAGGCGTCGCAAGGTTTGCGGTACAACTCACTAGCAGGGGTTGTAGATTGTCCCCTCGATGAGGTGGCCCCGTGGCAGACAGGTGCAATCTCCCCCATAGGTGTAAGTGTTCACGAGCGTGGAAGAGGACTCTCACCCTAGGGTCCTCAAAGTCCTGGACGAAGGGATGCAACCCTGGGGGAATGGCTGCACGAGCCTCTTTGTTCTCCCTGTGAATAATAATTCAGAAAAGGATCAGCACTCCTTCTTGATAAGTAAGAATCTGGCGAGTCTGCGGCATGGGAACGTCCTGCGTAGAAGCAGCTGGGGAGTTCCTCCTGGGCCTGGCAGGTTTCAGAGTCACGGGCCAGATAAATTTTCTCTTCTGGGAAGCTTCTGCAATGGCATCCCCGGATGATGGAGGAAGTGAAGGACACGTTGGGGTGACCGGTTCTACAAGCTCTGGTTCATCCCCCCAGTAATACACCCTGGATAAGCCTTGCGCCTGTGATCGCTGGCAAAGGAGGCAACATCTCTGCAGCTTGTTGGTGGATGGCGTTCTGAACTGTGAGGTCCAGTGGCTCCTCTCTTTTAGTGGACTCCACCTTGGGGGGGGGGCGGGCTGGCCTGACTTGCATGCCAAAGTTCTTGAGTGGGGGTAGTCCTCCCCCCTACTTTGTGGCTAGCCAAGGCAGGGACTTCTTGACAGTAAACTTTTGGCAGCAAATTCTTGGCAGGCACACTCTGTGAAGAAGACAGGACGGCTGAGCGCCATTTTGAGTAGCCATGTTGAGACTCATGTGGGGCTCTGAAGCAAAGTCCAGTAATTGCACATGGTCCAACAATAACAGCAAATTCTCTCTCTCAGCGTAGTACTTCTTTGGAATTGCTGCTTGAGAGGAACTTTCCTGTAACACGGTTGTAAACATGGCTTGACACAGAGATTTTCTTCCTTTTCTGCTCCGGACTCACCAGAAGAAATTTTTCTTAGTACCTCTGCGGTAACGCAGGTATATAGATGCGGCACAGAGGCGTTTTATTCTGTTCGTGATGCCAAAAGAAGAGCCTGCAATGCCCCACGGTGACCAAGACACGAGGCTCACACTGAGGAGCTGGCGGGGGTAGAGGTGTCACTTGTCACAGTGGCTCTACCAGACTCCTCCCCGGAGGGACGCACGGAACCTCAGCCAAGGCACCGCCAGGCCTCTTCCAGATAACGCTGGGACAGCGTTTACCTGTATAAGTGTGGTGAACTTGAAGTTGTCACGCGTGACGCCACGTGCAAGAAAGACAGATTTTTGGCGATTGGTCAGGGAGGAGAACTCAGGATGAAACTGGGCCTACAGTCTCAGTTATCTACAGTGTTCCGCTCCTGGACACACACATTCCAGGACCCTGAATTACTCTGGAGGAGAAACACGACACTCCACTGACACTCACTCAGCACTCTTGAAGACAACTCTGCACAGCGGACTCCTTACTCCTTTCTCTTCTAAGAGGTGGTTCCTGGCATGGAAAGACTCAGGGCATCTTTCCTCTTCCTCCATCACATGAAGGTTGAAGGTACCCCCATGTCGCCGGAACTCCTACTCCACTCTCAGCCATTGAAGATGATGAAAGGTTCAGACATGTCTCAATCACTCACATTTATAGAAGTGAGACATCACGTGAGGAGACAGATTTTGATACTTTCCCACACATATCCCAGCCACTTTCAGACATTAACCTCTTGCATGCTGCAGCTGTGCATACAAGTAACAGCAGACAAGACACTTTGCACAGTGCATCCACATTAAAGACATGACAGGTATGACAATTATGGAGGGGCCAGAAATAGGTGTTTCGGGCCACTACATACACAGTGACTCCACCAGCAGAATAGTGAGTGCAGCTCTGCAGTAAGGTTGTGTGTTGGAGAGCTCTGCTGGTTCCAGGGTCTGGTCACAAGAGGCAGGTGTAGCCCTTGCTGAGAGCCCAGGAACAGTGCACAGTTTCTGGGCTTCATTTGCCATGGAGTCCCGTGCTTCCTTCCCCCCGGCTCCGGTCGGGAGGGGGGAGGAATGAACCCCAGGAGGGGAGAGGATCTAGCCGGGGTACGGGCAGCGTCACCCAGACTCCCCGGAAGGACGTGGAGCACAGGAAAACCAGAAGCCAAAGCAAGAGCAAGGTCAGTGCTGTAAAGGCACCTACAAGTGCCAGCTGGGGAGAACACAAGAGGGGTGAATCTGTGACCGCCATGGCATCTCGGATAGCTGCGAGTTTGAAAGACTTTAAGGAGGTCGGAAAGCAGCTCCAGAAATATCGCAGGGAGCTACAGAGTGCCCTCAGCGATTTGGATAAAGCCCCTCGGGGAAAGAAGAAAATTACTGCAGCGAAGAGAGTTAAAGGGGTTGTCTCGCGAAAGCAAGTGGGGTTATACACTTCCGTATGGCCATATTAATGCACTTTGTAATATACATCGTGCATTAAATATGAGCCATACAGAAGTTATTCACTTACCTGTTCCGTTGCTGGCGTCCCCGTCTCCATGGCTCCGTCTAATTTCAGCGTCTAATCGCCCGATTAGACGCGCTTGCGCAGAAGGGTCTTCTCCCTTCTGTCCGGTCCGGGCACGAGTGGTGTTTTGGCTCCGCCCCTTCTACGCGTCATCGCGTAGCTCCGCCCCATCACGTGTGCCGGTTCCAGCCAATCAGGAGGCTGGAACCGTCAATGGACCGCACAGAGCCCACGGTGCACCATGGGAGAAGACCCGCGGTGCATCGTGGGTGAAGATCCCGGCGGCCATCTTGGAGGAAAAGAAGTTGCAGAGAGTGGATTCGGTTAAGTAAAATATTTTTTATAATTTCAACACATCCCTTGCGTTTGTCCTGCGCTGAACAGGGGGCCTATGCAAGAAAAAAAACAACCCGTTTCGGCGCGAGACAAGCCCTTTAAAGCCTGCAAGGAGGCAGTAGACTACTACAAAGAGGAGAGGTATAGGATACTGCGAGCCAGCGGCCCATGTAAAGAAAAACTCTTAAATGATGAGCGATTTTCTGGAATGGCGCATGTGAGCAGTGACAGTAGCTCTGACGAGTCAGAAGATGCACAGGAGGGGATGGCGGTATGTTCAGGGGAGCAGCCGTCCCTACAGCAGAGGGGAACTGCAGGGAGCAGCATTCCTGCAGAGAAGGTTAGCCTGCCCCCCAAATCGGAGGAGTCCAATGCTGAGGATGCAGACGACGACAGCGACAGCAGCGGTGAGGGGGCCCTCATCATGCAGCAAATTATGCTGCAGGAGTCCCCAGAAAGGATGCAGAACATGTATTTTGGTGACGACATGCCTGAAACAACATCTACGGGCAAAAAGAAACAGAAAAAAAAGATAAAGACCACCATACAAGAGAGGTTTGTGTACGTCACCAAGCACTCCGGTCCAGCTGCAAAGTCAGATCGGGGTGCTAGCCCTGGTATACCCATAGTCCCGGGCTCTGCAGTGGGTCCGGTGCAGGGGACAGGGGAAGAGAGGGTTAATGCGGCCCAAAACTCCATTTCTGCTTGTGCCAGTAGTGGGAATGGAGGCGATAAGGTGGCAGAGAAGGTCCATGGGAAAGATGGAATGAGGGGTCGCGGCCAATCCGGAGGTGCTGGTGCTGATGGTTGCCCCCCAGTGGGAGGGGGGGGGGGGTAGTCTGGCATCAGGTTCCACCAGTGGCGGCTTGGCTGTCCCTCCTGTGTCCCTAAAACGCCTGTCAGGTGTAGAGGGGGCACGGTAGGTGGTAGCCAAGCCTGCCAATCCTCCCACCCATCATGACAGTAATGCAGTTACAACTAAGCAAGTGAAGAGTACCACAAGTCCCAGAATGGCTGGGAAAATAGGCGGAGCTGGGGCTGCAGAGATGGCTCCTACCAAAAATAATGCAGGACTTAGGACTGATTCTGTTGGTGTTGATCTCCAGCTGGACATACCATCTAGCTAGTGTAATATTAAAAACAAAGGTAAAGCAGGTCCCGCTCCAGCGAAAGAAAAGGAAGGTATGATTAGTGTAATGGATGTAACTGCTAGTACTACCGCTGCCCCTGCTCCCATGGAGGCTCAGGATGCCCCCAACCCTGTGGGAGGTATGCCATCAGCTGTACAGGAGTGTGGGGATTCGGGTAATAGTCAGAGGATGGGCCGGGATCCAGTCACCCCTCCAGCGGCGACAACAGCTGGTAGAAGTTATGCCAGTGTCGCCGCTGGAGGGAGGGGGGATGCATCCTCCTTGTCTTTGGGCTCTGGGGACGGCGTTTTGCAACAGCGCCTCCTGGAGGCCTTGAGGAGGGGGGAGAGCTCGATGAATGTAGGGGGCAGAGTTGTGGATTTGTCTCTCTGGGTGGAGAGACATGGTCTGGGTGCCTTCCGAGAACAAAGGGGGGAGACCGTCTGGTCCCTGCCGACAACCGGGCAGGACATTGGCCGTAGGAATGTGGCTCGTCTTCAGTGGAGAGGCAATGACGCATGCCCATCCAGGAGTAAGGTGGTGGAGCTTCTGCTGAAGATGGGTTTCAGAGCAAATGACATCTATGCCCTGATCCATCCTTACGGCACGTCTGAGTTCGACATCAGCTTTGTTCGCCCAGAGAGCTCTTTTGGGGGAACTACGAGTTGATGAAGGACGAGCCCGGCTGGCGCGGTTTTGCTGCACAAGTGGTAACCCGCCAGACTGGAGTCAAGAGAGTGACTGTTTTGACTCGTAACGAGTCCCTCTCTTGTTACGATATCATGACTTGGATAAGTCGGTACGGAGAGGTGGTGGATATGCCCAATAAGAACCAGGACGAACACGGCATCTGGTCGGGCGCCTGGACGTTTATGGTGAAACTTAAGCGTTCAGGGAATTCGGTGGCCCACATACCATCCGCGGCCTTCCTTGGCAGGGATCGTATCTTGGCCTTCTACCAGGGGCAGCCGAAGCTCTGTCACAAGTGCGGCGACCCCACACATTTGAGTGCAGCCTGTAATGTCATCTGGTGCGCTCTGTGTGGTGAGGTAGATCATCTTGCGGCATCTTGTACAGAAATTAGGTGTCACCTGTGTGGTGACCTCAGTCACCCATTCAGTCGCTGTCTGCGCTCTTTCGCCAATGCGGTCATGGCCCCAGCGGAGGAGAGTCAGGAGGTTGCTTCTGCAGGGGAGGGGACCAGCAGAGGCGAGGGAGCCCAGGAGCCAAGGAAGAACAAACATGCAGGGGCAACCAAGCTGAGGCGCCAAGAGAAGCGCGGAAGGGGCAGGGAGCTGGTGGAAACCCAGGTGGCAGGTGGGTCAATGCTGGCCCCTACTCCAGACGCAAATCATGTGGCTGAGGCTCCAGGGGACAGGGAGCTGGATGAGGAGGTCAGGAGGATCCGAAGGGAAGAGGATGCCACTTATTCAGAACTGCCCTCACCCACACTATGAAAGTGTGGGTGAGGGCAAAGATGAGTGGCAAAAGAAAAAGCGCAAGCAGGGCGCCAAGAAAGTGAAAAAAAAGGGAAGGGAAATCTTCCCCTGATATGGGCCAGGTGCAGGAAGCCAATCCAAACTCTCCTCTTGTTGGGCTCTCCAACAGGTACCAAGCTCTCTCGTCCTCGGAGGAGGCAGAGGGAGAGGTGTCTAGGGCAAGCGTGGGGCCTACAGGGGGTGCTGAGCCTTCCTCTTGTGGGGGTTTGGTGACCTCCAGGGGGAGGGCTGGCCCAGAGCCTAGTGGCAAGGAGGACGAGGTCGAGGAGCCCCTTGCCATGGACCTTTCAGTGTCAAAGAAACGTGGCAAGGGGTCATCCTCAGACCCGGATGAGAAGGGGGGGGGGTGGGAAGAAGAAAGCCATCTAACTCAATCACCAGTGATGGCGGCACCCGCTCCGTTGACGCTGGCATCCATTAATGTTGCCAGCATTAAATCTGATATGGCTAGATTTGAGGCCTTTGATTTTCTCGGCCGTGTTGAAGCCGACATTTTGTTTTTGCAAGAGACCAGGCTGCCAAATTTGGCAGCTGTGCATAAGGCAAGGAGGGAATGGAGGTCTGGTCCATCTTACTGGTCTCTTGCGGCCGAGCCATATAGCGGAGTGGCGGTCCTTTTTACCGCAGCGGTTGAATGCCGACGGGTTATCGAGTTAGAAATAGGGAGGTGCCTGATCCTGGATGTTCTCATGAAGGGACAAGAGCTTCGGCTAATCAACATCTATGGTCCCCAAACCAAGCGGGACCGCAAGGATCTCTTTATGAGGATCAAGCCGTACCTTTTTACCAATCGCCAGGTGATCTTTGGGGGTGACTTTAACGCAGTCACGAGGACCCATGACAGGGGAGGCTCCCTAGGCAAGCTGACTTATGATAGCGTCGCACTTAATAGCATAGCTAGCGAAGCTCGCCTGGTGGATGTCCACATCCGGCACACCCCAGGCCACGCGGGGTTCACCTATTATAGAGGCGAGAGCAGGTCTAGAATAGACAGGTTTTATTTGAAGGAGGAAGCCATCTCTTCACCAGTTTCTGTTGTTGAGGTGGAATTCTCCGATCACTGTCTGATTTTGTTTTCCCTGAATGTTGCAGAGACCCCCCGGATGGGTAGAGGCTTATGAAGGCTGAATTCATCACTCCTGGAGGAAGCAGAGATAAGACAGTCCTTTGAAGATTTTCTGCAGAGCCAGGTACCATTACTGGATCTTTGTAGCAGTAAGTCAGAGTGGTGGGAGATGCTCAAGATCAGGGCGGCGAGGTTCTTCCACCAGCTCTCTAGCCTCAGGAGCCTGAGTAAGTACCGTCTTTATCAGGGCCTAGGGAGGAAACTCGAACATCTTGTCTCAACTGGAGGTAGCAGAGAGGATATCTCCAGTGAAGTCTTTGCTCAGTATAATAGGCACGCATCTTTGGTTTTTGAGAGGGATTTAGGGAAGTACCACTCCCCTGACCCTTACAGAAACTGCAAGATGTCAGTGAATCGTAAAGTTGTCACTGGACTGATTGACGGTACGGGATCTCTGAACAGGTCCAGATCAGGGATTCTGGAAGTCGTCAGATCCTTCTACTCGCACCTTTTGAGAAAGAGGGATCTAGATCGAGATGTGATGTCGGCTTTCCTGGCTGAAGCTGTTCCTGAGCCAGGGGATGACATCTCCCTTAATGTTTTGACAGAGGAGATCAACATAGAGGAAGTTAAACTGGCGATTGATGGGCTTGCGCTCAAAAAATCGCCAGGACCGGATGGCCTAACATCCGAGTATTATAAGACCTTCAAGGACCTCTTGAGTCCCCTCTTGACTGAGGTATTCAATGAGTGTCTTTTCTCGGGCACTCTGCCTAGGTCAATGAGGAGGTCGGCTTTGATCCTTCTGTCAAAGGGTAAAGACTCGTATTGAGAACTGGCATCCCATAGCGCTTCTCAATACGGACAGGAAGGTTCTGGCAAAAGTGCTGTTTAATCGGCTGGTCAAGTTTGCACCCCGGCTCCTCTCGGGCGCCCAGCATTGCTCTGTTCCAGGCTGTAGCACCTTTAGTGCTGTTCTAGGTGTCCGGGAGGCAGTGGAGCAGGGTAGGGCTGGTCATTGGGGGGGGGGGGTACCTGCTGTCCTTGGATCAGGCCAAAGCGTTTGATCGGGTTAATCACGAGTACCTCTGGTCTGTTCTTCTGAGGTATGGCCTGCCAGTGGGGTTTGTGAATTGGCTCAGGACATTGTACGCGGGGGCTGAGACTTTCCCGCTAGTGAACGGTTGGGTCGGCCACCCATTTGAGGTTGGGTCTGGCGTCCGTCAGGGTTGTCCTCTGAGCCCCTTGCTGTACATGTTTGCCATTGATCTTTTCCTTAGGAGGATTGATGGTGGGCCTATGGCGGGGGTCAGGATGGATCGGGCGGTGCCGGAAGCCACCCTCAGGGTGGCAGCATACGCTGATGACGTCACCATCTTTGTGTCCTCGAGGGGGGAGGCAGAGTACATGATGGCAGAGGCGGATCGCTACTCGGAAGCATCCGGGTCTGGCATCAACTGGGATAAGTGCGAAAGTCTCTGGTTAGGAAGGGGAGATCCTACATTTAGTCTCCCGGACACCCTTCCAGTGCCCCAGGACTCGGATAACGTTCTCGGCATCAAATTTGGACGGGGCGATTACCCTATGCAAAATTGGGTGGTCAGGTTCGATGGTGCCACTCAGAAGGTGGCCCAGTGGAAGGGTTGGTCTTTGACCCTTCGGGAAAGGGTTAACCTGATCAAAACATACCTGCTCCCTTTATTCATCTACCTGGGCAGCGTATGCATTTTGCCAGAGCCTCTCTGGACCCGGGTCTACAATCTGTTCTTCCTAATGTTGTGGGGGAACAGGTTGAACTTAATTAGGAGAGATGTCACATATCGCACGAGGAGACTAGGGGGGGTTATCTATGGTCAACCCCGTGGTGTTTCTTGTAAACACCTTTGTTAAGATCAATATAGGCAACCTCTGGCAAGAGAGGGCTCCTCCGTGGGTATTCTCCTGTTGGGGATGGCTTCGGCCTTTCTTCCAGGAATGGGAGACGGGAGGGCGAGTGAAGGATCTTCGCACGCCGCACGGGCATCTTCCGGCTTACGCTACCGTGGTTCTGAAGATGATACGTCGGTGGGGTCTGGGGATGTGGGAGATCAGAACTCTGTCGAGGAAACTCCTCGATAAGAGGGTTCTGTTGACCCATTTCCAGAAGCCCCTGGCGCTCAAGGACTGCCCAAGTCGGGACCTGGAGGGAGGGTTACGTTTATTGAATTCTGACAGGATCCCCTTGAAGTTTTGGGACTTGACTTGGCGCTGTTTCCACGGGAGACTGTATGTAAGGGGCAACTTGAAGAGCAGGCCGCTGGTGGATAGGGGTTGTCCCCGCCAGGAGTGCAGCGATGTGCTGGAAAGCATGGAGCATTTCCTGCTTCAGTGTCCCTTTAATACAGAGGTATACAATCGGGTGGGAGCCTCCATTGGTTGGCCCAGGTTGGCACGCCTCTCGTATGCGGACTGGGTCTATGGGGCATTTAGGGACCTTGGTGGCAGGGATCGGTGCACTTTATTCTTAGTCAGCCTAGTGGTCAGGTTTCACATTTGGAATGCACGGTGTTTAGTCTCGACGGAAGAGAAAATCCTCCCCGTGGATGAGGTGAATAGAAACATCCTGGGTGACCTGGTGAAGGTGCGCTCTCTGGATTATGAGAGGTTGGGCACGACTAAGGCCTCTCTCCTATGGAGAGGGTTTGTATTTCGTTAGGGACAGTCTTCTTATTGTTAGGGTCTTTGTAGGGACAGAATAGGGAGAGGTAGGGACAGTTTCTCTGAGGGTAAGTTTTAGGGAAGGAGTAGGGACATTGTAGGGACAGATTAACCATAGGGATAGTGTTTCTCTATTTGGTCGGTGCCCGGCTTATCATATCCAGTCCTTGTGGAGGGCTGTGTGTGCCACTAGTAGAGTTTTTGTTTTCGGTCAAAGATGAATTATGTACGGCTGCAGGTAACTGAACCTTAGGCTTTCGGGTATTGATATGTAGTGTTGGTTTGTAGTTGTGTAATATAAGATATGTTATATGTTTTGTTTTGTATATAGGGTGAGGGGTTATAGATAGGTTGGGTGGGGGTTTATTGGGGGGAGGGGGGGGATTTATGCCTCAGCCGTAGCTTGACACGTCCCGGACAATGAACACTGGGCACGGACTGCTGGTGCGGGCGTGGCCCTCAGGCTGCGGCGGGCAAGGCGTGTAATGCGGTGCAGCTTGGCCCGTCCTGGACAGAAACATTGGGCACGGACTTGGGATGCAGGCGTGGCCCCCAGGCTGCACTGTACGGGTGGAGTGCTGGGTGTGTGGTGGCGGGGAATTAGCTAAGGAATAGTCGGGATAATTGAATTCATTTTAGTTTTGTGTGCTTTTATATATTTAAAAAAAAAAAAATTATAAAAAAAAAAAAAAAAAAAAAAAGGGAAAAAAAAAAAAAAAAAAAAATTTATACAGAATGATGGTTTAAGTTAAAAAAAAAAAAAAAGCAGTTATATTGCTAAGATTTATTATGTGTTTTTTTCCCCCTCATTTATGTGCTGTTTATTTTGGTTTGTTCTTAGCTTATTATAATTTGGACCGAAGCAGGTCTGGATTAGGTCAGACTGGATCCCTTGAGTTACGTTGTTAAATATAGTTTTATTTTGTCTCCTCCCCCAAACCCTTAGTTTAGTATCCCGTTTTTTCATGTTTTCTTCAGTTGCAGATTCTATAGGTTGTGATGGTTTGGATGGTGTGTAGTGTGTGTGCGGTATGTTAGCCTGACCAGAAGGACCGTTTATTTATAATTTAAGGACAAGTTTCGTTGACCGAGAGCCGGACTTTTGTATTTAGTATTAACAAGTTGTATTTGGTCATTGTCTCTGTGAGCCGTGAGGCGGGTTTGTTTTGTTGCTGTTATGTTTTTTAATTTTATAATAAAAAAGATCTACAGGATGTTACTCAGGGTCAGTACAGGATAAGTAATGTATGTACACAGTGACTCCACCAGCAGAATAGTGAGTGCAGCTCTGGAGGATAATGCAGGATGTAACTCAGGATCAGTACAGGATAAGTAATGTATGTGCACAGTTGGAATGGTGTTGGGAGGTGGACACAACACAATGAAGTTGTTGCTGCTGTCTGTTCTCCTTGCCATGCCTCCAATAACCCTTCTGTTGCTGATTGTATAACAGCTGTGACAACATTTGTGTTAGTGGCTGCATTGGGGATTCTTGGACTATTTCCTTGAATTATTTTCCCTTCTTTCATGTTCGTTGTGGCTGGTAACTGTGGCTGCGGCACGGGGGATTCTCTAATTATATGTAAATGGATAACAACTGTTGGACAGAGCCCCCCTTAACAACAGAGCAATTAAAGAGAGAAAGCATTAATACAACCAGAAGCTAACGAGGCCAGCGGGGCTCAGGGAGATTGGGGGCCAGAATTCAGGTTGGCCCTATCTAATTACCCCATGCACTGTACCCTATTGTTAACGAATAGATAGAGGCTGTGATGAAATCAACCATCACCAGAAGGGGGCCCTACATACACATTTGAAGGCCCCTTTACTCTGTATATACTATGAATACCTATTCTATATAGCAAGGGTTAATCACGCCTCTCTATATGGGAGTCTGCGTTCTATTTCAAGAGATGTTTCTAACCTCCTATTTGCTCATTAATTGATTCCCCTGATCCCGCTGACGCTTCGATAGCTGGTTATAAGCAGCCGCACTGGGTGATAATTATATTTTAGGCTCTGAATATAATTATACATTTAGTTATTGCCTGTGTAATAAAGGCGGGGTGCAGATGAGGGAGTACGGCTTGTGGGGTCTTCCTTCGCGTCTCTATATTGTGTGTTCTTCCATCTTCAGTTGTTCTTGGCTCGTACAAGTCAATCGATCAGCGGCTGTATGAAGTGTCAGGCTGTCACAATGTATCAGCCTTGTTAGCTCTTCCTCCCTCCCTCTCTCTTTTCTTCCCTCCCTCCTCATGTCTTGGTGTTTTTTCTCATCCTGAGCTCCATGTCTGCTCGCTCGCCTTCCGTCTTCCGCTGTTTCTCATTTTTTATATACAAACGAGTGGGGGTCCTACAGAATAGTGAAAATGAGCATCCCGTCCTGACATTGGCGCCCTTAAACTTAAGTATGAGGCCGCCTGCAGACGGGCGGGTCAGATCCGGCTGCGAGGATTCTCGTCGCGGGACCCGACCCGAGCACCTCTGCGAGCCCCGCACAGAAATAGAGCATGCCACGGTTTGTTTGCCGCGCGAGATTTTGCGCGGACAAACCGCGGCTGTCTGCCTAGGATTGCGTTTGCTAACGCAATCCTATGGCAGCTTCCAAGGGCGGAAATTCCGCCCGTCTGCAGGCGACCTTAAAAGGAGACCGAGCAGAAGATAACTACAAAACTGAAAGAAAGTTAGACAAAATGTAAAATACTTCTTAACCTCTTTAGCACGCCGCCATTTTCTAAAAAAAGTTTTGTCTTCCGTTCCCCACTTTCAAAAAATTATAACTTTTTATTTTTCGGCCGATGTAGCTGTGTGAGGCAGCATTTACCGAGTGTGATATCGGTCCGAGACACTCGCACTCTGTGACCTTGCCTGTGAGTGCGAAGCCCTTTACGAGAAAACACATCGCGTCGCGGTACCTGTGATTGTCACATGCGTATTTCACAAGCAGGAAAATCGCATGTTGTTTCAATTGGAAGAATTTAAAAATCCCATTTCATGCACAGGCGGCTGCGATGCAAGCTTTAACTCGTACATAGCACATAATGGGTGTTTTGTGTGATATCACAGACAAATAGGACATGCTTTGTGTTTTTGTGATACCACAAAAGTAAATGTAAGCATAGGAATGCCCGTGTAAATGAACCATTAAAAGCAATGGTTAATACAAGGTGTGAGTTCTGGCAAATGCACAGAACCTGCGTGTTTTTATTGCTTATTTGTACAGGCGATTTTTAATTAATTAATTAATTAATTAATTAATTTTTTTTGTGTGCGAGTTTTGCGTGTTGCACGAAAATAAAACCCATAATTTTAAATGGCTCTATTTACATGTGCGATTTTTCTGTAATATCACAGATCATTTGTTATGGGCGAGTTATAAATCCATTGCAGTCACATGTACATGCAGGGTACGTACTAGTGCAAAGAGATTTGTAATTATTCCTATTAAAACATGTCATTTTCACGAGCATGAAAAAGGCGCGTGCAAATCGCATGTACCGAAATGTGATTTTCTCACAAAAAGCATCGCACCGGCAGTGAAAATCTCAGGTTTAAAAGTGCGATATCGCAGTCACCCGTGTAAGTCCAACTAAGGGCTTGCTTTTTGCGTAATGAGTTGTATTTTTCACTGGTACTACTTTTATGTATCCAGCACTGTCTTAACAGCATTATGGGCCCCCGGGCACAGCAGTATACTGGGGCCCCTACAATAACTACTCAGAGGAATAAAAATGGGGATGCGGCGGGCACGGGGCGGCGATTTATGACGCATATCTATATATATAAATACGAAAGCCCTGACTCACTGACTGTCTCACTGACTGACTCACTGACTCGCCACTAATTCTCCAACTTCCCGATGTCGTAGAAACATGAAATTTGGCACAAGCATAGATTATCTCCAAAATAGGAAAAGTAAAGGGGTCCCAACTCAATTATTCAATTTTAGGTGCAAAAGAATTAGCGTCCACATTTTACGTATGTAATCTAATTCTCTCACTTCCTGATGTCATTTTATATAAAGGAAACGTCGCATGGTTGCCTCCACGTGGTGTTTCCTGGGTAACGCAAAGAACTATGCAAAATGGTGAACATATCTTTTTTCCAGTATCTCTAAAGTAAGCACGACTTCATAAGATTTTCCGTGTGAACACCAGATAAACACCAGTACCAAATTAACTCGGGCGAAGCCGGGTATATCAGCTAGTTATACATAAATCTGTGGGTCCAGGGAGGCTTTTCTCCCTCCCAACAAGTCCTCCCCACTCTTTATGTTTTAAATATTTATTAGGTTTTTTTTTAAGAATTAAAAAACTTTATTTAACATTACTATGGGGGACTGGAACTTGGGATAAATTATATTGCAATACTTCTGTAGTGGCCAGAAGTCTATGTTACTGGCCCCTCCATAAGTGTCATACATGTAATGTCTTTTTTGTGTGAGCTGTACACAAGTGTCTTGTCATTCTGTTATGTGTATTGCACAGCTGCAGCAAATGAGGAGTTAAGTATTTGCAAGAGACTGGGAGATGCTTGCAATGTCTTGTCACGTGGTGGGAGTGAGGATATAAATATGAGAACTTTGGGTGTGTCGGGAACGTTTGGTTCTTCGATTCTGGGGGTTCCATTGAGAGTGCCAGCCACATGGGGGTACCTTCAACTCCCATGTGGTGAAGAATGGAGGAGGAAGAGCAGTTCCTGAATATCTGTATGCAGTGACCGTGGAGTAGTGAGCCCAGAAAGAGAGAGCTTGAGCATGTTGATGGTGAGTTAAGGCCAAATTCCTGTGCAGAGGTAATTTAATCTTGCTGTTCCTACGTGGCCGTCCTGTGCCTAGGGATCACAGTGTAGAGGTACTATAATATTGTCGTTTGCCTGCACGTCCGTTCTGTGTAAACTGTGCCGTTCACCCATTGTTTATGCTAAGTAAAGTTTTGCCAGGCCCTGACCGTTCCCAGGGACCTGAGGTACGTTACTGCGGCTTAATTATTTACAACCGAGAGTCTTTCCGGTGGGTAATGGAACAGTGGCGTCACCCATGATAACCCCTACACCTGTTCGCAAAGTTATTGGGCATCCCTTTCCGAGGGGTACCCCGAAAAGGCCCAGCGCTGCCCTGGCTAAGGCTACGTGTGTCCCTCTAGGATGGAGCGTGGTAAGTGCCACCATGACCAGTGTCCATTTTGCCCTCCCAGCTCCTCAACGTATGCCCTGCAGTATATTGTATTTCTACAGGTATTCTATTAAGACGTGCCCCTGGCATGTCTTAAAACAAAGAAATACATGGCAGCATACAAGGCATCAGGCTGCCATGACATCCGAAGGACACCCGTGTGAAGTTAGCCTTAGTCTTCCTTCACACGGCCCTAGTGTGGTATCGAGCCGTGAAACTCAACCTGATATTGCGCACGTTCGCTGTGCCCGTGGATGCGAGGCGGTTTTATGTCAAAAAAGCCTCCCATTCCTCCAGTATGGTTGTGATTTTCCGGATCAACAAGTGGATCCCATTGTTTTCAATGGTAAACCTCGCATCGCCCGCAGTGCAATGTGTTACCCAACCCAATTAAAACAATGGACAATGCGTTCCGAAAGAACACCCAAACGTAGGACAAGCTGCGATTTATTTTTTAATTTAATTTATTTTTTTTTTCCTCCTGCATTCATATTCATGCGAGATTTGTGCCTCTCGCATCGCACAAATCTCACGCGATTTTCATGACCGCGTGAAAGCAGCCTTAGCTGCCGTATCGGTATTATTTTTTATATATTTTTTACTATATTGGGTACATTTGGATCAGTATTTACACAGTGGAAAATAAAAGCAAAATGGAGGCAAAATCCGATAACTGATTACGGTTGTAATCTCATCTGTAACACGTGCGTCTTAAGGATCCGTATTACAGAGGCTGGCCTCACAATGGATCGTGCACTGGGCCTCATGTATCCAAGAGCTCCCTCACACGGGCATATTTGCATGCAAAATTTGCGCATAAAATACGCAGAGAATAGAACCCATTGATTTCCATAAGTTTAGTCACGTGTGGATTTCGTATGCACATTTCAGTGGCGGAAAAAAGAACTGCCGCATGCTCTACTCTTCTGCGCACCAAAGGTCCTCAGAAAAGTCAAGCGGTGGATGCAAATGTGCGTACAATACGCAAGGAGAGGTGTGATACATTGCAGAATTCTACTAGAAGGCCACATCTGGAACCAATTAGCCATTTCAAATGGTGCGTCTTGTTTGATGAACATGCTGTGCGGGCGGCGAAAAGGGCGCTCAAATATGCTGATCTGCGTACAAAAAAGCATTGTTTGTTCCGCTGAAAACGTAGCGCTGAGGCGTGTGATAATCTGCATACGTCACTGTGAAGGGGGGTCAAACTTCTTTTTACTGAGGGCCACATCAGCATAAGGCCTCTTTCACACCGGTAATAGCGATATCGCTGCGACAAAATTGCAGCTGTGTTCTGTGCGATATTGCTGTGTTTTCTCGCTGCCATATTGCGATTTTGAAATGCTACAAAGTCGCACAACTTTGTAGCGCTCTTTTGCTGGGATTTTTGGGGGCTTTAAATATAAGCCCTACTCCAAAAATGAACCCTAGCTGCAATTTAAAAAAATCCAAAACAAACAATACATCACCTGTCAGGCGCTGTCTGCTCCGCCGCACGCCTCCTTCTGAAGCTCCCACACACTTGCTTGTAGTTTTCTCTCAGCGCTTCCTGGTCAGGGGCTTCAAAAACCCCGCCTTCTGGAAGTGCTGGCTCTGATTGGTTCTCGAGCGCCGCGGCTCAGCCAATCACTGCAACACTCGATGAACCAATCACAGCCATTCAATGTGGTGGCTAAAGACTACAAACAAGTTCAGTAGTGTCTGTGACTACCTCTCAGACATGATATGTCATCACTAGGGGGCAGGGCTGTGACTACCTCTTAAACATGATATAAAGGCTGGATGTCAGCAGTAATAGATAATGTTACTGTAGTAAAAAGTGTGTGGATCTCATGTCTGATCACATGTCATTATATCAGTGACGTCATCACTAGAGGGCGAGGCTGTGACTACCTCTCAGACATGATATACAGGCTAGTTGTCAGCAGTAGTTGATGATGTTACTGTAGTATAAGGTCTGCGGATTTCATGCGTGATCACATGTCATTATATCGGTGATGTCGTCACCAGGGGCGGGGCTGTGATTACCGCTAAGACATGATATACAGGCTGGTTGTCAGCAGTAATGGATGATGTCACTGCAGTATAAGATGTGCGTATGTCATGTCTGGTCAAATGTCATTATGTCAGTGACATCATTACCAGGGGGCGGGGCTGTGATTACCGCTGAGACAGGATATACAGGCTGGTTATCAGCAGTAATAAATGATGTTGGTAGTAGTGTATCTTGACGCCACCAGGAAGTCCTGGTGGAGTCAAGATTGACAGGAGGTGACGCCCCCTGAACCTGATTGGCTGTACATCAGCCTGCCAAATAGGTCCTGGAAGGCCACTAAAATTAGGGGTAAAATACTTCTTGCGGGCATATATTGGAATTCAGCACTTAAGCACCACTGGCGATTACAGTCACCTCATTGGTTCTTCGGCAGCACGTGGATAGACATCGTGCACGCGGATACAGTTATGCAGCTGTGAATGACGTCATCAGAGATGTGGCCATGTTTAACTCGTGCCGAGAGGAACGAAGCTGCTGCATCTAGGAAAAATACGTTCCTCTGAGCAGGAGTAAGCATACAATTCCTATACGCAGCAGCTACGTTCCTCTCAGCATGAGTATGGGCTATTTTGTAGCGCTCTATGGCCTCTCCTGTAGCGCTGTATGGGCTGTCTTGTAGCCGGTATATGGGCTCTCTTATGTCACTTCTGTCTCTTGTTTGGGTCTACGGGCTCTGTAGTAGGGTCTACGGGCTCTGTAGTAGCGGTCTACGGGCTCTGTAGTAGCGGTCTACGGGCTCTGTAGTAGCGGTCTACGGGCTCTGTAGTAGCGGTCTACGGGCTCTGTAGTAGCGGTCTACGGGCTCTGTAGTAGGGTCTACGGGCTCTGTAGTAGCGGTCTACGGGCTCTGTAGTAGCGGTCTACGGGCTCTGTAGTAGCGGTCTACGGGCTCTGTAGTAGCGGTCTACGGGCTCTGTAGTAGCGGTCTACGGGCTCTGTAGTAGCGCTTTGAACTGTGCCTCCATCGGCGCTTCACAAGTGGCACCCCACCCGATGTCAGTTTCACATACCGGCGGTTGCAGCGAGGCAACAGGACCGAGGGGGAAAAGATAATGTTATGCGCCGGCAGGAGCACGCACTGGCCACCTCCCCACCCCCCCCCTCCCAACTGATGTGCCTTTCCCGGCGGCGGACCAGAAGCGCTGAGGGCCGCAGCGGTCAGCGATGGAGCGGCCTCCACGGATCTCACAGTCCCGCCGGCAGAGCACAACCGCTGAGGATGGCAGCAGTGAGTGCGGGAGCGGCCCACACCGAGCTGACAGTGAAGGCAGCAGACCATTACTGGTGAGGATGGCACCTGTGAGCGGGGAACCTTGGGGTGAGGGTAACATGTATGTTTAGGCTTACATTAGTAGATGTTAATGCTGGCATGTTACACCGTTAACATGCCATAATGTAAGCCTGAGCGTTACGCTGCACAGAACTCAGAAATCTACGCATACTGTGCTACCAGGACCTGCCATCCTTGACCCTATCGGGAGCTGGGGGTGTAACAGGGGCGTTCCTCCTGTCAAACACCTGGCTTCCGGTGGCGTCAAGATACACTAATACCGATGATGGTTACTGTAGTAAAAGGTGTACGGATCTCATGTGTGATCACATATCATTATATCAGTGATGTCATCATAAGGGGGCGGGGTTGTGACTACCTCTTAGACAACAAAACCAGACAAATGTCATAGCAAATACTTGGGGGTCTGCTCCTCTCACTGACCATGACCCCACATTACCCGGACTCTGGTGATGTTCACTCCGCTCATGCTTCCGCTGCGGTCGATGAGGAAGATGAATTCTCCTTGGGTTTTGCTGAGGTCGGTCTGAGTAGTCTTCAGATCCGGACAGAAGTTCAGCATGACTACTGGGTTGTGACAAATGTCCTTAATGAGACGCTTGCGGATTATCTCCGTCTATTAATAAGGAGGAAAATGTGTTGAGAGGCGTGAAAAGTAATTACCCCCCTGAGATCCCGTTAATTACCCGTCTCTGCTGTAGAGATTCTATTCTCATTGTTACTGACATTGAAATCTCCAACAAACAGTTACTTAAGGATTAATCATTGTAAAATGAAAAGTTCTGCAAATATCTGCTTACTGTCAGTGAATAGAAACATTCTTGTTACATTCAAAGACTGAAACCCCATCCTGATCTAGTCCTGCTCACACAAGTGAGGGTTTGTTACAATGTATCAGTGTAGACAATCCTCTGTGAGCTAAAAACGTACAGCCCAGAATGCCAGACCGGTCTTATCTATACTAATACATTGTAACAACCTGCGGCTTCCATTCACCAATAGCAAGCAGAGATCTTAAAATAGTGAGGAAATGAAACTTTTTCTTAAAGCAACCGTGTTTTTTATTAATTACCGTCTATTTTCTGTGTCGTTACTCCTCGGATTCTCTGGATCCAGGCGTCCAAGATGCCCACCACAATCTTATAACTACCTAATGCAAACTGTGTGCTACTGTCTGGTTGGCAGGCGCTGATCACATAAGTAGCTCTGGCCAATCAGAGAGCAAGCATTATGCATTGGCAGTACTGAATTAGGTACTTAGAAGATTGCAACACCATCCTGGAAGACCACAGGGTCCAGAGTCGGCAGAACCACGGGACAAGAACAGAGAAAACCAACAACAGTTGATATAACTTTCCTCATTCAGTCCTGTCCCGGGACCAGTGAGTAGCTTTAGAGGGGTTGTACCATAATAGACTTTTAGCACTTATCCATAGGATAGGTGATAAAAGTCTGATTGGTGGGGGTCTTACCATTGAGACCTACACTGATCCCAAGAATGGGGGAAGGGGGGAACGTGTCCCCCTCTTCTCATTGTGCGATCACCACTCCATTCAGTCTCCACTTCACTCCAGGTGGGTGCAGTGAGCCTATAGTGATAAGAAAAGAAGGACACAGGACCCCCATTCTCGGGATCAATGGGGGGCTCAGCTATCTACGGATACATGATAAAAGTCTATTGTAGTACAACTCCTTCGAATTACAGTCCAGTAACTCTCCATTATCTCCATTTATACTCCAGTCGCATCCACAGCTGCGTCGACAGCTCTGATGGTGCATGGTGCTACATCTCACACCTCACAGCAGTGTACATAAACCACTGTCCTTTTCAAGAGAAGGTTGGATGTGACTAAAGCAAAAGACATAATGCAACTCAAGATCAGTCCAAGGTGTAAAGGCCAGAGTTCCTATTAAAGGTGACAAACAGAAATGGTAAAGTTGGTTCTGCCCCCCATAAACATTTCCAACATGGAGTCATTCTTTGTACAATCCCTGTGCTAATCCGGTCTCATGTGGCGATCTATGACTTCACAGAGTTTCCTCTCACCTTTTTCTCTGGACTTGGGTCTTTCTTGGTCCCCCGAATGAAGTCACTCTTTCCTCTTAAGAACTGTTCATATTCGTATGGGGTCATATCGCCGTCCTCCATGAGAATGTGAGGGAGATGAGGCTCTGTACATACAATCAAGAAGTAATGATGTAGCAGGATGGAGATACAGAAAATGATAAATGTGCAGACCCGCCCATCCGCCATAGATCTAGCGATACACTGTAACGAGATCTGGTGGAGTAACATCTGTGGTGACAATATGGGAGACATGACAATGTGGCGGACTATTCATCATGAGTCTGAAGATCTAATGAACCATCTGCCGCATCCATAAAGTGCTCCTCCTCCCAGAAGGCTCAGATGTTGATGACTCCTCAAGAGGTCACCTTCGCTCCTGATATACTCTGTCAAAAAAATACTCTGGCCCCCAGAAGAAGTTGTCATTTTG
Source organism: Eleutherodactylus coqui (assembly GCF_035609145.1). Taxonomy (NCBI): domain Eukaryota; kingdom Metazoa; phylum Chordata; class Amphibia; order Anura; family Eleutherodactylidae; genus Eleutherodactylus; species Eleutherodactylus coqui. The sequence goes on from NC_089842.1 coordinate 17,618,370, forward strand.
CTGCTAAACCCGGCATGCAGTTTCATCTCAGGCAGATCTGTAAATGATGAGAGTTGTGGTGATTAGATGGACGGTCTTGTCACCTTAGGCCCTAAAAGTGGTTCCCCCTTGGCCTATAAGAGGCTCTCGGAGGCTCCTTGTGTGCAGTGACCTCTTCCTCCGCTTGTAGAGCTTGTTGGCCACTAGACGCCTCTACGATGCAGAGAAGAGATTTCACCCAGTGACCAGAGTCTGAGAGGGGTGCATTATTGGGATGTGAGAGGCTGGAGGGTCGTATCCATGAATTGTCCCCCCACCGGCCATTCTTTCTAGACTGTTAGGAGGTGTTGGGACCAGTGCATGCGGGCACACAAGGAGACCAGGCTCAAGACCCCCGACAGACCACCAGTAGAGAGGAGCATCTGACCAGACTGTTAGGAGGTGTTGGGACTAGTGGATGTGTAAGGGGCACACAAGGCGACCGGGCTCAGGACGCCCCCTACAGACCACCAGTAGAGAGGAGCGTCTGACCAGACTGTTAGGAGGTGTTGGGACTAGTGGATGTGTAAGGGGCACACAAGGCGACCAGGCTCAGGACGCCCTCTACAGACCACTAGTAGAGAGGCGCGTCTGACCAGACTGTTAGGAGGTGTTGGGACAGGTGGATGTGTAAGGGGCACACAAGGCGACCGTGCTCAGGATGCCCTCTACAGACCACCAGTAGAGAGGAGCGTCTGACCAGACTGTTAGGAGGTGTTGGGACAGGTGGATGTGTGAGGGCATACAAGGTGACCGGGCTCTGGACCCCCGACAGACCACCAGTAGAGAGGAGCGTCTGACCAGACTGTTAGGAGGTGTTGGGACAGGTGGATGTGTGAGGGCACACAAGGTGCCTGGGCTCAGCACACCCCCTACAGACCACCAGTAGAGCGGTGCATCTGACCAGACTGTTAGGGGTGTTGGGACCAGTAGATGTGTGAGGGCACACAAGGTGACCGGGATCAGGACGCCCCCTACAGACCACCAGTGGAGAGGACCATCTGACCAGACTGTTAGTAGGTGTTGGGACCAGTGGATGTGTGAGGGCATACAAGGTGACCGGGCTCAGGACGCCCCCTACAGACCAACAGTAGAGAGGAGCGTCTGACCAGACTATTAGGAGGTGTTGGGACCAGTGGATGTGTGAGGGCACACAAGGTGACCGGGCTCAGGACGCCCCCTACAGACCACCAGTGGAGAGGACCATCTGACCAGACTGTTAGTAGGTTTTGGGACCAGTGGATGTGTGAGGGCATACAAGGTGACCGGGCTCAGGACGCCCTCAACACACCCGGTTTAGTTTGGACACTGATAAAGTTTGTGTCTGGAGAACGTCTCAATCCTGCCTTTGCTGTGGAGTGGCACACTGCCCCCTGCTGGTGTGATGGTCTGGGGAGCCATTGCATATGATAGTCGGTCACCCCTAGTGGTGGTATGAGGGACAATGACATCTCAGCGATATGTTCAGGACATCCTGCAGCCATGTGTTCCTCTCATGGTGGCTTCCAGTAGGATAATGCTCGGCCGCACACACAAGGGGGTCCCAGGAAGCCCCCACAATATTGTCACACTTCTGTGGTTGCTGGCTTGCTAGATTTATCACCAATAGAACATGTATGGGGCTATATGGGACGCCAAATTTTACAGCCTATGGGTTTGCATGATCTAGAGGCTTAGTTACAGCAAATGTGGAGCGATACGCCGCAGGACACCATATGGAACCTGTACACCTCCGTGCCTTCTCATATTAGATCTTCTATCCAAGCTAGAGGTGGTACAACAGGGTACTAGAGCCTCCATGCCCCCGGATTACATCTTGTATTCAAGCTAGGGGCGGTATAACAGGGTACTAGAGCCTCCATGCCCCTGTATCACATCTTGTATCGAAGCTAGAGGCCGTACAACAGGATACTAGAGCCTCCATGCCTGCCCTTCTAGGGAATGGATTGGTTTTTCAGAATGTGTATATACAGTAATCCCTAGCAGATAGAAGGTCCTTACCGCTGGGGTGGATGAGGATCTCCACAGGACGGTCATACGTGTGCTTGTTGGCCAGCGTGATCATGATGCTCTTGGCAGAAGGAGCTGAGGGATCGGCATCTGCTCGGATCTCATGCGTGGGACTCTCCACACCTGAAACAAGGATTTGTGGTCTATATGACAGCAGGTCACCAGCGGCAGTCACTTCCTTCTCTCACTTCAGGCTACCTCTTGATTAACGGTCTTGTGGCGTATTCCATTATTCACCTTACACTTATTGGAGTATCGGATTAAAGGGTGTGTATAATTTTGCAATCATTGTTTTAATTCTTGAAGCAACTTTGCTAATAGTTTAGATTAAACATATCCTACTGTCTGAAGGATACAGCTCCCACAAGAAAAAAGGAAGTTAACCCTCTAGAATTCCCAGGATTTCTGCATTGATTACTAATGAAATGTTGATGGATTGCATATAAATCACAATTATGGACAAACACAATGACAGTTGTACTGGTCATGTCTTTTGTTGTAGTCATCTACAGTACAGGAAGGAAAAGTAAGTAAATCTCTGTGGTAATGACTTCTCCAAGAGCTAATTAGCAAAAGGTATTTCAACGAAGGAAATGAGATAGGAAGTGCGGGTTTCAAAGGTGCTTTGCACATTAAATAAAGTCACACAAAGCCTAGTAACTGACAGACCTGTTGTTCTCAAGACAGACTGGTGTGAACCATGCCTCAATATAAGCAACTTTCAGAAAATCTCAAAAGATGTTTTATAGAGAAACATCAAGCTGGAAAAGGCTACAAAAGCTAAAGACCTGGAGGTACATCAATCCACGGTTATAATTTTCAGAGGGAGAGCATTCAGGACTGTTCTACTTTACCCTTGAGCGTCATTTTATATCACTCCTAGAGCACAATGGCCAATCCTGAAGTAGGGGAGAAAGATCCCAAGAGGAACAGCAAAAGTGCTACAGAAGACTCTACAGACTGCAGAAACCTTTGTCCATGTGTCACCAATGGAGAATTGCGATCATGGAAGGATACCACGAAAGAAGGCACTGCTGGCCTGGCTAAAACAACATTATCTAAAGCTTATCGAGACCATCTGGATGTCCCACAATGCTTCTGGAAAATGTTCTATGGACATATGAGACAGAAAAATGGAAGAAGACAAACACTGCACACAAACACCCAAACCTAATCCAACTGTGAAGCTTGGTGGAGGGGACATCATAGTTTGAGGCTATGGTGGAGTGGACATCATGGTTTGGGGCTTGAGTTGAGGGGACATCATGGTTGGGGGCTTGGGTTGAGGGGGCTTCATGGTTTTGGCTATGGTGTAGGGGACATCGTGCTATGGGGCTATGGTTCAGGGAACCTCATGGTTTGGGGATATGGTGGAGGGAACATCATGGTTTGAGGCTTTGGTAGAGGAGGCATCATTGTTTTGAGCTTCTTTGCTCCTCAGGGTCTGGACACCTTGTGATCACTGAAGGAATAATGAATTCTATTGTGGATAAAAATGTATTGAAGGAGAATGTAAAGATAACAGTCCAGCAAGCTGAAGAGAAGTTGGATAATATAACAGACAATGACCCAAATCGCACAAGTAATAAACAAAAGAATGCTGTGCTTTGGAGATGACCTGAAGAGGGCTGTCCACACAAGGCATCCCAGAAATATTGGTGAACTGAAACACATTTACAGGGAGGAAGGGTCCAAAATCCCCCCTCAACATTGTACAAACCTTATTTGGAGATGCAGGAAAAATTTGGTGGAGGTGATCAATGCTAAAGGAGAATCTACAGATCATTAAAACAATGGTTCACTCACCTTTTCTCCATGTGCTGTGGATGATTACTCAGTGTTTTCAGACATGAGCGGTACAGCTTTCTGTGTTGATAGGTACATTGTGTTTGTCTATAATTATGACTTCAATATAATCAGACCATATTGTATTAGTAATCAGAGCAAAAATCCAGGAAGTTAAAGGGGTTCACTTACTTTTTCTTGCAACCTTATGTATGTCCATGGTTAATCACATCTCTCTACCCCCTGTCTGTATCAAGAACAGTAGAAGGGTGGAATGGATTACCACAGTACTGTAGGATCAGACAACACAGTAACATGGAGACACATGGGTCTGCACTGGAGCTGTATACACAAATCAGGAAGGTTTATTATAAGTGCAGTAATAAAAAGAAACAATTGATTGTAAAGGTAGACTATCCCTTTAAGTGTACCTGTGGCTCAGTCTATCCTGTAGGCTACATAGCTGTCACTTGTTCAGGAGACCGCTATCTCCCCCTCATACTCTGCCACACACTTAGGCTCAGCGGGTCCAGCTAACAGACAACTAATGTGTTTGGCCAGCTTTAGTGCAGAGTTGTAACTCAACTTTCCTTCCTTTGGGTCATAGATACAATTTATTGCACTTCTTCTGTATCTACATATCCTGGCCAAAGCCGAATGACTTGTTGGCACCTCCCTGGCAACCAGTGCCCGAGTACATGCCCCACCAGGCTCCTGAGCATTGTTTCTGGCTTAGTCCACCTCTACCTAAGCTTCAACACTGTCGCTCTTTGAGTCTAAGATTGATGGGTTAGGGTCAGCCCATAACTCCTCAGCTTTACTTATATTCCCTGCCCCCCATGTTTCACCGTTTCCATTTGGTGGCCACTTACCTGCTAACAGGTAGGGTGCTCTGATCTCCAAGTGGAAGGTGAGCTCGTACTCTGTGGCATTTACAGCCTCTGTTTCTAGTAAGGTCGCCAGGCAGAGCTTTTTGGTGCCGCTGCACAATCCAGCCTCTCTCCTGTGAGAACAGACCACATGTGAGGTCTACTTACCCGAGATACATGGGCAGAAGTGTTAGCATTGTACAATCCTGTCTACCTGTGGCTCAATCTTTTTCTACCCATCGCTAGTCTCTGTATGCCTGTAGCCCAGTGTGTGTATACTGGGGGCCAATCTCTGTCTACTTGGGGTTTAATCTATTCTCTACCTGGAGTCCAATCTCTGTCTACCTGCGGCTCAGTCTTTGTATACCTGATGCCTCAGTCTACGGCTACCTTAAGCCCGGCCTACATCTACCTGAAGCCCCGGCCTGCGTCTACCTGAAGTCCCGGCCTACATCTACCTGAAGCCCCGGCCTGCATCTACCTGATGCCCGGCCTGCGTCTACCTGACGCCGCGGCCTGCGTCTACCTTAGGCCCAGTCTCTGTCTACCTTAGGCCCAGTCTCTGTCTACCTTAAGCCTAGTCTCTGTCTACCTAAGACCCAGTCTCTGTCTACCTTAGGCCCAGTCTCTGTCTACCTTAGGCCCAGTCTCTGTCTACCTTAGGCCCAGTCTCTGTCTACCTTAGGCCCAGTCTCTGTCTACCTGAAACCCAGTCTCTGTCTACCTGAAGCCCAGTCTCTGTCTACCAGAGGCCCAGTCTCTGTCTACCAGAGGCCCAGTCTCTGTCTACCAGAGGCCCAGTCTCTGTCTACCAGAGGCCCAGTCTCTGTCTACCAGAGGCCCAGTTTCTGTCTACCAGAGGCCCAGTTTCTGTCTACCAGAGGCCCAGTTTCTGTCTACCAGAGGCCCAGTCTCTGTCTACCAGAGGCCTAGTCTCTGTCTACCTTAGGCCCAGTCTCTGTCTACCGTAGGCCCAGTCTCTGTCTACCTTAGGCCCAGTCTCTGTCTACCTTAGGCCCAGTCTCTGTCTACCTTAGGCCCAGTCTCTGTCTACCTTGAACCCAGTCTCTGTCTACCAGAGTCCCAGTCTCTGTCTACCAGAGTCCCAGTCTCTGTCTACCAGAGTCCCAGTCTCTGTCTACCTGAGGCCCAGTTTCTTCCTACCTTTTACACAGGCCGATAGTCACCCAAATAATCGCTTAAACAAGTGATTATGAGCGCCTGTTGGCCTGTCACAAGTCATTTTGTTTCAGTTGTCCCATCTAAAGCCACCCTTAGTCTCTGACTACCTGAGGCCCAGTCTGATTTGGCTCATCTACCCAGCAAATACTTTATGCCAATAACACATTGTGATTTCTTACAGTCTCAGTGGGGACACTGCAGCCAAGGTGCTATCTGTAGAGGTGTGTGACACTCGGGGGACACAAACTGGTGGAACGAGGACGCGGACGGCCCCACTGGAAAGTGTTGGGAGCTCAGAGGACGTGCTGATCAGTACTGATACACTTTCCTGGGCCGGCACTGCTCCAAGGTTGGCCACAAAAATGATTCTTTCTAAATCTTCATCCAGAAGAATCCTCCCTGTGCAATAAAAGAGCGAGAGTGGAAGTCACAAAAGGAGCATTCACTGCTGTAATTGAAGGTGTCAACAAAAATGATCACTACTGTTTTAATCTTTCAAGTGTAGTACTAACACTGACCAATAGGGGCCAGTCAGTTACAGGGGAGTTTGGGTCAGCAACAAAACCAGATCAATATGATTAACAGTGCCACCTGCAGGCTGCATGTATGTATTACACACATTTTTTGGAAATATTCTATATTTACATGTCCAGACATCAGAAAGGTCATTATTATTGTTAATTACAACTATTACTGTATTAGCTAAGAATATACAGGAGGTCTCAAAACTAAGGGAATGCCTAGAGAAAATGAAAATGGTGTGACAGACGGCATAAAATGTGGGGAAAGGGGAAAACCTGTTAGGCCGTGTCACCAACATGGTGGCTATCTTGGATTTAACTTCAGGTAGGTATGTTACACATCAGATGGGTAGCCGATTTCACCAGAAAAGCAATGGTATGCTTCATGTTATCATAACTTTATTTGTTCTCATGTTAAAACAGTGATTGTGATCTCAAGCAAAACATACTGAGACTGTCCTCACTTACGGTGCGGTGCGTGAAGCACACGTGTAATTGTAGAAGATTTCAACCAACACCACCCAAACAAACCTCCAAACGCTCACAGTGTAGATGCCAAGAAACAGGTTCTGTTGCCAATAAGCTGAAAGCCGGATAACCAAAAACCGCTTTGGATGCAGCGACATCGACCTCTGTTCTGGCCTCATTCGGGAACAGCCTACAGCGTAGCACTTGTCATCCGTCTCAGGAGTGGGGGGTTCGCTGTGCCTCAATTCAGCACATTTTGTCTATCCATAAGGGACCTTTCATACGAGATGCAATATGCCGTCCCTGAATTCCGCACCAAAATCCACACTGTATGGTGGCCAGCAATTGCAGGCACAGATGTCATTGATGTTAATGAGACCCCAGCCTGCAATTACCAGCGTTGGCCACTGCACAGAGGTCAGAGCTAACAGCTTCTACTCCATACCGTGTGTGTTGGCGCTGAGAGTTGGCGGTGGGTGCCCGGTCGGGGTCTCAAGCCGCAGACTTCAGCCGATCAACAATTGATGACCTATCCTCAGGATAGGTCCGCATTAGTATTTGCGCAAGCTTTTTAGAGGAAGACGTGTTTCCTTTATTACTGTGAGAGGATGAAACATTTTCTGATTTCTTTCCAGCAGATGGCGCCCCCCTCACTACAGACGTGTTGTCAGAGGTGCGGTTTCCACAGATTTGTCTTATCTTTGCAATATCGTTTCGGCCTCCCCCTCCCCCCCATGCCCAAAACTATATTTTAGCAATGTATTGAGCGTGCTTCTGGAGCGCCCCCTTCAGTGAGATGTCATCCAACCTGGTGACGTCCCGTAAACTGGTCACATGGGCTCATTCACAAGGGCGTATTGCGTATTTACTGTGTCAAAAATCGTCAGCTGTGAAACGACCCGCTGAAGTCAACGGGTTCTATTCACTGCATAACCTGCAGCGTATTTACCTTAGTGTGAATGAGCCCATACAGACAGACTGGCTGATGCCCGTGCCGCAGTCACCAGCAATGGGAGAGCAGGCTGGCCGGACTTGAACATGGCGGCCGCCGTATCCAGCAGGTACTGAAGAGCTTACGGTCAATTTTCTGGTTTCACATAAAATCACTTAATAGGAGAACGAATAAAGTTTCGGCACTTCTGGGACTTCCGGGATATTCAGCAGATTCTGCCCGCTGTTCTGTCTGCAGCAGAGAGACTTTCTAAAAAGCAATGACAGCAGCGCCCCCTACAGTCCAAATCTGCTATCAATCTCTGTGCATGTATCTAAACGTATCATGTGTGATACTGTCTACTGAGCTGTGTATCTAATCCTATCATGTGTGATACTGTCTACTGAGCTGCTGTATCTAATCTAATCATGTGTGATACTGTCTGCTGAGCTGTGTATCTAATCCTATCATGTGTGATACTGTCTACTGAGCTGCTGTATCTAATCTAATCATGTGTGATACTGTCTGCTGAGCTGTGTATCTAATCCTATCATGTGTAATACTGTCTGCTGAGCTGTGTATCTAATCCTACCATGTGTGATACTGTCTGCTGAGCCGTGTATCTAATCCTACCATGTGTGATACTGTCTGCTGAGCCGTGTATCTAATCCTACCATGTGTGATACTGTCTGCTGAGCTATGTATCTAATTCCATCAGGGGTGATACTATCTGCTGAGCTGTGTATCTAATCCTACCATGTGTGATACTGTCTGCTGAGCTATGTATCTAATTCCATCAGGGGTGATACTATCTGCAGAGCTGTGTATCTAAACCTACCATGTGTGATACTATCTGCTGAGCTGTGTATCTAATCCTACCATGTGTGATCTGATCTGCTGAGCTGTGTATCTAATCCTATCATGTGTGATACCATCTGCTGAGCTGTGTATCTAATCTATGTATGTGTAATACTGTCTGCTGAGCCGCTGTATCTAATTCCATCAGGGGTGATACTATCTGCTGAGCTGTTTATCTAATTCTACCATGTGTGATACTTTCTGCTGAGCTGTGTATCTAATCCTATCATGTGTGATACTGTCTGCTGAGCCATGTATCTAATCCTCTCCTGTGTGATACTGTCTGCTGAGCTGTGTATCAAATCCTACCATGTGTGATACTGTCTGCTGTGCTGTGTATCTAATCCTATCATGTGTGATACTGTTTGCTGAGCCATGCATCCAATCCTATTATGTGTGATACTGTCTGCTGAGCTGCTGTATCTAATCCTACCATGTGTGATACTGTCTGCTGAGCTGTGTATCTAATCCTATCATGTGTGATACTGTCTGCTGAGCCATGTATCTAATCCTATCATGTGTGATACTGTCTGCTGAGCCGTGTATCTAATCCTATCATGTGTGATACTGCCTGCTGAGCCGTGTATCTAATCCTATCATGTGTGATACTGTCTGCTGAGCCATGCATCCAATCCTATTATGTGTGATACTGTCTGCTGAGCTGCTGTATCTAATCCTACCATGTGTGATACTGTCTGCTGAGCTGTGTATCTAATCCTATCATGTGTGATACTGTCTGCTGAGCCATGTATCTAATCCTATCATGTGTGATACTGTCTGCTGAGCCGTGTATCTAATCCTATCATGTGTGATACTGTCTGCTGAGCCATGTATCTAATCCTCTCCTGTGTGATACTGTCTGCTGAGCTGTGTATCTAATCCTATAATGTGTGATACTGCCTGCTGAGCTGCTGTATCTAATCCTATCATGTGTGATACTGCCTGCTGAGCCGTGTATCTAATCCTATCATGTGTGATACTGTCTGCTGAGCTGTGTATCTAATCCTATCATGTGTGATACTTTCTGCTGAGCTGTGTATCTAATCCTACCATGTGTGATACTTTCTGCTGAGCTGTGTATCTAATCCTATCATGTGTGATACTGTCTGCTGAGCCATGTATCTAATCCTCTCCTGTGTGATAATGTCTGCTGAGCTGTGTATCAAATCCTACCATGTGTGATACTGCCTGCTGAGCCGTGTATCAAATCCTACCATGTGTGATACTGCCTGCTGAGCCGTGTATCTAATCCTATCATGTGTGATACTGTCTGCTGAGCCATGCATCCAATCCTATTATGTGTGATACTGTCTGCTGAGCTGCTGTATCTAATCCTACCATGTGTAATATATTATGCTGAGCCGCTGTATCTAAGCCCCTCATGCGTGGTACTGCGTCAGAAAACCCCAGATAGTCATGAGACGGCTGACCGGATAGACATGTGAGATAATATAAGGCGGTGATTATATTTTCTTTTCCTGTGATTAATCAGAGTGACCGCAGACCGTCCGGCGTATTCGCCACCTCTCTATTATCTGCGCCGCTCCGCCGCGCTCTGCCCATTATTCAGGTGTTGGTTCTCCGGCTGTTTTGACGCACAGGATTTCATCTCTGACCCTCATTATATTCTATCGACTCTACAGAACGCACCAGATTTCCTTGGCAACCCCGCTAGATGGCTGCCCTAATGGTTTCATAGCCACGATTAACCCGCCGCCGGGGAGAGGAACTTACATTTCCCCCGCTGTGCCGTTCGGTGACTAGAGATCCGAGCGCTCGAACTAATGACCTGGAAATGGTCCCGGCATCACGAGCGGCATATAATGGCCTCACACCAAACAGCGCAATAATACGGCTTAAAGGAGCGATGTCACGGAGGTAAATATGATTAATAAACGTCTGGACAGCACGAACCTACAGAAGACGTATCTAGTAGGGGCTTCTACCCAGCAGCTCTGTAGTGACACCTGCAGGTCACAGGTGGGACTGCACAACACTCAGTGTGGCTGCCAGTGAGCAGGAAATTGTGGAAATCAACCAATGTCCCCAAATTACCCAGAATCCACCATTGAAAACAACGTGCATGTATATGGAGGGCAATCAGGAAGAATGACTGTCAGATAACAAGCGTCCAGCCGGCAGCTATCAGAGGTGTAGGGTATATACACTCATTGTAGAAACACTCCGGAACCAGAAGTTGTCGTTTTGCTGTAAACTCGTCCTACTTGTCCATCTCGGGCAGATATACAAATGATGAGAGTTGTAGTGATTAGTAGAACTTCTTCTTCCACTTGTGTAGAGCTTGTTGACCACTAGACGCCTCTACGACGCAGAGAAGAGATTTCACCCCGTTACCAGAGTCTGAGAGGGGCGCATTATTGGGATGGGAGAAGCTGGACAGTCATATCGATGAATTGTCCCCCACCAGCCATTCTGTCCAGACAGTTAGGAGGTGTTGGGACCAGTGGATGGGGGCACACAAGGTGACCGGGCTCAGGGCGCCCCCTACAGACCACCAGTAGAGAGGAGGGTCTGACCAGACAGTTAGGAGGTGTTGGGACCAGTGGATGGGGGCACACAAGGTGACCGGGCTCAGGACGCCCCCTACAGACCACCAGTAGAGGGGAGAGTCTGACCAGACTGCTAGGGTTGTTGGGACCAGAGGATGTGTGAGGGCACACAAGGTGACCGGGCTCAGGACGCCCCCTACAGACCACCAGTAGAGAGGATCATCCGACAAGCACAAGCAGCTCCAACTGTTTCATTGTCCACCATCCAAAAACAGGGGGCACCATCATTACAGCCCTGTGTCTGTTGGAACTATTTTCAGGCACTTGGCTGAAGGACATTTGATCTCACGGCCCCCATTACATGTACGGCCTCTGACCCCCACTGTCACCTCCATTTGCAGTGATGTCATGACCGATGAAACTAAACTAGACTAAAAGTGGAATTGGGGTATCGTCAGCAATGCATCTGACTGATGATGGCCATGTTCATGTCTGGAGATCTCAGAGTGAGCGCCTCCATCCTGCCTTTGGTGTGGAGCGGCACACTGCCCCCTGCTGGTGTAATGGTCTGGGGGCCATCGCATACGACAATCGGTCCCCCCTAGTAGTGGTATGAGGGACAATGACAGCTCAGCGATATGTTCAGGACATCCTGCAGCCACATGTGTTCCTCTCATGGCGGCTTCCAAGAGGCATTTTCCAGCAGACTCAGTTGCAACAAATGTGGAGTAATACCATACGGAACCTGTATGCCTCCATTTCCAGCCAAATCACATCTTGAATCTAAGCTAGAAGTGGCCCAACAGGGTACTAGAGCCTCCACTCCTGTCCATATCACATCTTGTGTCTAAGCTAGAGGCGGACCAACAGGGTACTAGAACCTCCATGCCCCTCCCCCTTGTATCACATCTTGTATCTAAGCTAAAAGTGGACCAACAGGGTACTAGAGCCTCCATGCCTGCCCATATCACATCTTGTGTCTAAGCTAGAGGCGGACCAACAGGGTACCAGAACCTCCATGCCCCTCCCCCTTGTATCACATCTTGTATCTAAGCTAAAAGTGGACCAACAGGGTACTAGAGCCTCCATTCCTGCCTGTATCTCATCTTGTATGTAAGCTAGTGGCGGCCCAGCAGGGTACTAGACCCTCCATGCCCATCCGTATCACATCTTGTATCCAAGCTAGAGATGGTACAACAGGGTACTAGAGCCTCCATTCCTAGCTATAACACATTTTGTATCTAAGCTAGAAGCAGCTCAACAGGGTGCTAGAGCCTCCATGCCTGCCCATATCATATCTTGTATCCAAGCTAGATGCGGTGCAACAGGGTACTAGAGCCTCCATGCCCTCCCGTTTCACATCTTGTATCCAAGCTAGAGGTAGTACAACAGGGTACTAGAGCCTCCATGCCCGTATCACATCTTGTATCCAAGCTAGAGGCGGTACAACAGGGTACTAGAGCCTCCATGCCCCCTGTATCACATCTTGTAGCCAAACTAGATGTGGTACAACAGGGTACTAGAGCCTCCATGCTCACCAGTATCACATCTTGTATTCAAGCTAGAGGTGGTACAACAGGGTACTAGAGCCTCCATGCCTCCCCTGTATCACATCTTGTATCCAAGCTAGAGGCGGTACAACAGGGTACTAGAGCCTCCATGCCCATCCGTATCACATCTGGTATCCAAGCTAGAGGCGGTACAACAGGGTACTAGAGCCTCCATGCCCGCCCATATTACATCTTGTATCCAAGCTAGAGGCGGTACAACAGGGTACTAGAGCCTCCATGCCTGCATGCATTACATTTTGTATCCAAGCTAGAGGTGGTACAACGGGTACTAGAGCCTTCATGCCCATCCGTATCACATCTGGTATCCAAGCTAGAGGCGGTACAACAGGGTACTAGAGCCTCCATGCCCGCCCGTATTACATCTTGTATCCAAGCTAGAGGCGGTACAACAGGGTACTAGAGCCTCCATGCCCCCCGTATCACATCTTGTATCCAAACTATAGGCGGTACAACAGGGTACTAGAGCCTCCATGCCTTCCCGTATCAGATCTTGTATCCAAGCTAGAGGAGGTACAACAGGGTACTAGAGCCTCCATGCCCCCGTATCATATCTTGTATTCAAGCTAGAGATGGGTACTGAAGTATCGCAGCTTACGGCCCTACTACAGATGTTACATTAGGACCCTGCAGCTTCAGGGAATGACTCTGCATGATAAGATTAGATACACAGCTCAGCAGCCAGTATCACACATGATAGGATTAGATACAGCGGCTCAGCAGATCAGATCACACATGCCACGATTAGATACATAGTTACATAGTAATGATGACATTGCACGGATGGTTCTGACCCCTCCTCATTGTCCAGTCTCACCGTTCCCGTCAGGCAGTCTTCCGCTGGACAAGCTGCAGTAATCATAGTAGTTCTCATCCATTTTGGCTTTGTCTTTAATCTGGACGGTGATGATACGTCTGCAAATAACGGCCTCGAAGCCGACCACCACCGTGTGCTCGTTCAGCGGGAATACAAAGAGTGCTACAGGGAAAAATGAAGAACAGTCATTGCTGATACTGACATACTAGAGGCGATCATGAGTGCACTAGTAATTATTAGGAAATTATAGTACCAGTGTTTCTGGTGGTGCAATGCACCACAGTTCTGCTACATCCATTATGATCCCCACACATCACACACACAGCTCTACTACATCTATCTTGATCCCCACACAAGACACAAACACAGCTTGGCTCCTTCCACAGCAGTCACATCACCACCGGTCCTTTAGCTCACCCGATCTCTGTGGTGGTGGTAGGTCGGTGTCTTCTGTCAGGACTGCTGAGTTGTGTCTGAGATAAAAACGGCTTAGCTTTATTCTCATTTTGTTATTTTTGTCTAACTATGTTGTTGTTCTGTCAGTCAGGCTCTGTGTTTTAGATATCCAATCACCAGGGGGCGGAACATGAGAAGAACCCACATACAGTACTTTATACCAAACTGCAAAATGGCTCCTCTCACAACAATGACGTCACTGCAGGTCCTTTAGCCCACCGCATCTCTGCGGTGGCAGTAGGTAAGTGTCTTCTGTCAGGACTGCTGAGCTGTGTCTGAGATAATAACGGCTTAGTTGTATTCTCATTTTGTTATTTTTGTCCTCCCCTTTTCAAGAGCCCTAACTGTGTTGTTCTTCTGTCGGTTAGGCTCTGTGTTTTATATATGTTGTAGGACCTTCAATGACCTCAGCAGGGGGTGGAGTAATGACACCACCAGGGGTGGAGCATGAGAAGCACTCACATACTAACTGACAAGTGGTTGTTAGTAGTTTGATCAGTGCCTTCTCCTCCACTTCTGTTTCACACATGTATTTTTCTGAGCTAGAGCCCTGCTTTAAATTAGACAGGGAAGCCAGATCTAAAGTCTGTTCTGAGCTTCTTGGTTCACAAATAGAATGCCAGAAATACAGTGAAGACTGACAAATAGTTAGAGCAAAACAGGGAAGAATAAAACTCTACATGGACATTTATTTGCAGGATGGATTGCGCCGCACTAGAATGGAAATCATCTAATCTGTATGTGTATGAGAATGTCTCCCCTCCCAGCGGACTCACTGAGATCCTTCACAGTCAGACCGGTGGCTCCTGCTCAGATACCGTGCGTTTGTAGCTGCTCTCATGTAGTTGGGGGAAGTTACGCTATGACAGACGCGTTGGGACTGCAGGACGATCTGTATCTATAGCACATTGTGATCCCTATAGGGGGAGGCATGGCATGAGGGTCCACTAAAATGTCATCACATTCTGTATTATGTCTTGATCAGCCAGATCTGCCATTCAGGGGTCTGGGAAAGCTGGGTGAAGCCCCCTCTCATTTACGGCCACATTAGTAGTCACCCAGAATTGCTGATAGAAGTGCATAAATGGTCGCTTTGACACTTGGCACAATGCGGCGGCCGCTCATGTGTTGCACTCCCCACTTACAACAGATGGGATTCATTTGTGTCCTATATCACACAGTCTGATGGTGGCGTGTGTGACAGCATCACAGGAGGATCTGGATTCCTGCATCGCTGGTGCTTTTAAGTAGAACCCCGATTTCAAAAAGTTGGGGCGCCGTGTAAAATGTAAATAAATTTAAAGAAATAAAGAATGTAATGATTTGGAGATCTCATGTAACCAGATTTTATCCCCAGTAGAAGCCACCCTGTTTCCCTGAAAATAAGACATACCCTGAAAATAAGACATATCATGATTTTCCAGAATTTTTGAGGATGCAAAATGATTTTTCAGGCTTTTTGAGGATGCTTGAAATAAAAGCCCTACTCCAAAATTAAAGGGGTTGTCCCGCGCCGAAACGGGTTTTTGTTTTTTTTTAACCCCCCCCCCCGTTCGGCGCGAGACAACCTCGATGCAGGGGTTAAAAAAACAACCCGCACAGCGCTTACCTGAATCCCGGCGGTCCGGCGTCTTCATACTTACCTGCTGAAGATGGCCGCCGGGATCCTCTGTCTCCGTGGACCGCAGGGCTTCTGTGCGGTCCATTGCCGATTCCAGCCTCCTGATTGGCTGGAATCGGCACGTGACGGGGCGGAGCTACACGGAGCCGGCATTCTACACGAGCGGCCCCATAGAAGACTGCAGAAGACCCGGACTGCGCAAGCGCGGCTAATTTGGCCATCGGAGGGCGAAAATTAGTCGGCTCCATGGGAACGAGGACGCCAGCAACGGAGCAGGTAAGTATAAAACTTTTTATAACTTCTGTATGGCTCATAATTAATGCACAATGTACATTACAAAGTGCATTATTATGGCCATACAGAAGTGTATAGACCCACTTGCTGCCGCGGGACAACCCCTTTAAGCCCTGCTAACAGTTAATTTAAAAAGTCCATTTAAATAGTGTCCAGGCAGCTATACATGTAAAAAAGTTAAACCTTTTTGAACAAAAATTAATATAAGACACTGTCTTATTTTCAGGGAAACACGGTATCAGAGGGGAGCGGAGACATTGTTCCATTTCATTTAAAGAAATAACTCCTTTATAAATTGATGGGAGCAACACATCTCACAATAGTCGGGCGGACAGTGTCTACCGTTGTGTAGCATCACCTCTTCTTTATACAACAGTCTGTAAACTTCTGGGAAGTGAAGAATCCTGTCCCGGTCTTGTCTGATGTCGGACTCTCGCTGCTCTACAGTTCTCCATCTTCTTTGCCGGATTTTTCTTTCATTATGCGCCAAGTGTTCCCTACTGGTGAAAGGTCTGAACTGCAGGCGGACGGTTCACCCCCGAACTCTTCTTCTGTGAAGCCATGCTCTTGTGATGGATGCAGTATGCGGTTTAGCATTGTGTTGCTGGAATATACAAGGCCTTCCCTGAAAGAGACGTTGTCTGAACGAAGCAGATGTTGTTTTACCACCTCTATATACTGCTCAGCATTGATAGTGCCTTTCAGGATGTGTAAGCTGCCCATGCCATAGGCACTAATGCCACCCCATGCCATCAGAGAGGCAGGCTTTTGAACTGTGTGCTGACAACAAAAAAGTTTTCCATTTTGCCTCAGTCCATTGTCAATGAGCTTTGGCCCAGAGAAGATGCCGGCGTTTCTGGATTATGTTGATGTATGGCTTCTTCTCTGCATGATGCAGTTTTAGGGCGGCTTCAGTCGACCATATTTCGGCCGGGTTTTCACGCCTGGCCGATATACGGTGTCCCTCTTTACAGGGGGAGGAGACTGGAAGAGCAGGGAGCACTGCACTGAGTTTCTGCCCCTCTCCGCCCCCTTTCCTCCCCTCGCCAGTATTTGCAATAGGAAGGGGCAGGGTGGGCGGAGCTAAGTTCCGTAACTTAGCGCCCCCTCTCCCACCCCCTCCCATTGCAAATAGGGGCGGAGAGGGGGTGGAAGCTCGGTGCACTGCTCCTGGCTCTTCCAGCCTCGTCCCCCTGCAGAGAAGGACACCATATATCGGCTGGGTGTGAAAGCCCGACTGATATACGGTCGTCAGAATAAGCCCTTAACTTGTATTTGTGGATTGCACAGAGACTTGTGTTCACAGACAATGATTTCTGGAAGTATTCTGAGCCCATGCAGCGATTACATTACAGAATCATGCCTGTTTTTAATGCACTGCCGCCTGAGGGTTCGTAGATCTCCAGCATCCAATATTGACCGTCGGCCTTGTCTTTTGTACATATGAACTTCTGCAGATCCTCTGAACCTTTTGATGATATTATGAGCTGTAGATGGGGGAGATTCAAAGTCTTAGCAATATTACGTTGACGAACATTTTTCTGAATTTGTTCCACAATTTTAGATGCAGTTTCTCACAGATTGGGGACCTCTGCCCATCTTTGTTTCTGAGAGATTCTACCTCTCTAACATGCCCTTTTTATACACAGTCATGTGACTTATTAGAATATTGACCGTCGGCCTTGTCTCTTGTGCACATGAACTTCTGCAGATTCTCTGAACCTTTTGATGATATTATGAGCTGTAGATGGGGGGAGATTCAAAGTCTTAGCAATTTTACGTTGACGAACATTTTTCTTAATTTGTTCCACAATTTTTACTTGCAGTTTTGCACAGATTGGTGACCTCTGACCTCTGACCATCGTTGCTTCTGAGAGACTCTGTCTCTCTAAGGGCTCCTGCACACTTGCGTTTTTCTTTCGCGTTTTTTTTCATGCGATTGTCAATGGGACTTTCTAATGTTAAAAACGCATCGCACAAAAATTGCAAAGCACCAACTAGTGATACTTTTTTAACTTTTTCATGTAGGCGCCTTTATGAAGTATTACTAAATACTGCAAATTATTTGGGCACTATATGGTGATGCTATACGGCCTCTATATAGCAGTATTATCTTGCCACTATACGGCTGCATGACGGCTTCTTGGTAGAGTATTATTCGAGAATGCATATTATTTAAGCACTATACAGTGCTTATGTGGCCAGTATATGGTGGTATTATGCTGCACTATGTGGCAGTATTATATAAGCTCCTTGAGGATGTATTATTTGGATACTGCAACCTCGGTATTATACCGGTATTATGAAATTATGTAGTCAATATATGGGATTGTTATGTGGGCTTCTTGAGGGAGTATTCTTTGAATACCGCACACTATTTGGGCACCATATCGTGATATTATGTGATCAGTATATGGCAGTATTAGCTTTTCACTATATGGCAGTATAATGCAGCCTCTTTAAGAGAGCACTGTTGAAGAATGTCTACTTTTGGGCACTATACAGTGATTACTGGATGTGGCGGGTATTTGGCACTACGTGGCAGTAATATATATAATAAGCTCCTTGAGCGAGTAATAATCATGTACTTAATATTATTTGAGCGCTATATGGTGAAATGATGTGGCCTGTGTACGGCATTATTGTCTGGAGTTTGTGAGCTTCCTGAGAAAGTACTGTTTGGATACTGTATGTTACATAGGTACTATCTATGGTAATTTGTGGCCAGTAGATGACAGTATTATATGGGCTCCTTGAAGGAGTATTATTTATATACCGCACACTTGTAATGTAACCAATAAATGGCAGTACTATATTGACAAAATATGGCCATATTGGGCTGAAATAATATAAAACAAGGCAAGCTGTGGATCTACTTTGCTTATTGCTCTGGCCTCATTTTTTAGAAAACCGTCCGTCCGATAAGAACATCAGCACAGGGCCCCACTTTGATTTTTGCTCTGGGGCTTTCTTTCTATGTTTGCCTGCAGACAAGACATAACACACACTGGGCAATGCAGTACAGCACAGGGAGCCTTACCTTCTACAGGTTGAGCCTCTGGGTTACTGTAGGTGAGCGAGGCCGTCATCCCCAGGGCATAGCCGCTGACGCAGGAGCTTATCTCTGCTGACGTGAGAGGCAGGGGGGCGCCGGTGAATCGGTTCATCAGACCGGGCATCCTGGCTTCTGCTGCAGCCCTGGTGGAAAAGATATAGTATAAGGAACAGAGCCCAACGTAACACATGGAGGCCGCAGCTCTTCAGTTATAGGCATGCTGGCACTTGTAGTGTCAATAACATGGGACAGATATTCTCCATGGCATGTTATTTGTGCTTTCAGCAGTTGTCACTTCCCTTTCCCCGCTCTCCTTGGCTGCTTGTACAAAATGCATTGCTTAGCATTGAGAAATGGCATACATTTACATCATATGGATGGCGCAGGCCCAAAATGGTACATATAAATAATGCAGTTCGCCACGCAAAAAACAAGTCCCTGTATGGCCACATCAACAAACAGTAACATAGGGATTTTTCAGCCTAACATACTATGTCCATCTAGTCAAGCCTATTACCCCCCATGGTTAATCCAGAGGAAGGCAAAAAAAAGCTCAATGTGGCAGAAGCCAATTTTACCAATTTTAGGGTACAAAACTCCTTCTTGACTCCAATCTGGAAATCAGAATAATCCCCGGATCACCGACCCTTCTGAGTAATCAGTGATCTAACATGTAATATTATAACGCTCCAGACTAGAGATGAGCGAGCATACTCGTTAAGGACAAATACTCGAGCGAGTATTGTCCTTTTCGAGTACCTGCCTGCTCGTCAGAAAAGATTCCGGTGCAGGCAGGGGTGAGCGCTGTGTTGCAGGAGGGAGTGGGGGGTGGGGAGAGAGAGAAAGAGATCTCCCCCTGTACCCCCCGCTCTCCCCCACCGGCACCCGAATCTTTGCAGATGAGCAGGCAGGTACTCGAAAAGGACAATACTCGCTCGAGTATTTGTCCTTAACGAGTATGCTCGCTCATCTCTAATCCAGACCCTTCTTGTACTCTTTTATCGAATTAGCTATCACCACCTCCTCAGGCAGAGAGTTCCACAGTCTCACTGCTCTTACAGTAAAGAACCCCCTACTATGTCGGTGTAGAAACCTTTTTTCCTCTAGACGTAGAGGGCGCCCCCTTGTTACAGTCCTGGATTTAAATAGATGATGGGAGAGATCTCTGTACTGACCCCTGATATATCTATACATAGTTATTAGAGCGTCCCCTTGTTACAGTCCTGGGTATAATAGATGATGGGAGAGATCTCTGTACTGACCCCTGATATATCTATACATAGTTATTAGAGCGCCCCCTTGTTACAATCCTGGGTATAAATAGATGATGGGAGAGATCTTTGTACTGACCCCTGATATATCTATACATAGTTATTAGAGCGCCCCCTTGTTACAATCCTGGGTATAAATACATGATGGGAGAGATCTCTGTACTGGCCCCTGATATATTATATATAGTTATTAGATCGCCCCTTTTCTAAACTAAATAATCCAAATTGTGATAACCTCTCTGGGTATTGTAGTCCGCCCATTCCGTATATTACTTTACTTGCCGCCTTTGAACTCTCTGAAGCTCTGATATGTCCTTCTTGAGTACCGGTGCTCAAAACTGTCCACAATATTCCATTTGTGGTCTGACCAGTGACTTGTAAAGAGGAAGAACAAGTTCTCATCATGTGTCCCTAGGCCTCTTCTGATACACCCCATGATCCTATCTGCCTTGGCAGCAGCTGCCTGACACTGGTTGCTCCAGATAAGCTTACAGTTAACTAAAACCCCCAAGTCCCTTTTCATGTCAGTGTTTCCAGTGGTTTCCCATTTAGTGTGTAATGGTGACATGTATTTCCTTCCCATGTGCAGAACCTACATTTATCAGTGTTAATCCTTTGCAATCCAATTTTGGATTCAGGGTTTCCTAGGGGGCTTTCTCTTTCTGCCATTATACAATGGCGCCATCTGCTGGCTAGAGCCAGTACTGCGGTATGGGACATGCTGGAGAGACCCCTGACAATAGAGCGGCCAGTAATACACAGTAAGAACACCCTGCCGGACGTCTTCTGACATTGGAGCTGTACAGCCTTCAATCAGAATGTTGGAAGACGTCAGACAGTGGATTGGAAAGGGTTAAACCTTATTTGTCACTTTTCTGCCCCTCCCCCCCAATTAATCCAGATCCATTTGCAGCCGTAAGCAGATCTATCTACACTCACATTCTGTCCCCTTCTGTTACTTTACACAGTTTTGTATCATCTGCAAATATTGATATTTTACTATCTTGATGGAAAAATATAAAATTTATGGCTTTTGAAAAGTGGAGATGAAAATCTCGGAGAATCATTGTGTCCGTACGACTAAACTAGGCCATATCACTACGGGGGCACTGCATTCATGGCTGCTCACTGGCTGATATATGGCATGCACTTTAGCGTCGCCCTGATCTTGGATTGTGCCCAGTGCCGGATATGAGCACAATGCAGCAGATTGTATCTGAGGCCATAACTGCGGCAGCGCCCCCAAAGAGCGAGGGGGGGGGGGGGAGGAAGAAAACGTGGAGGTGACGGCTCGGGGACGGCGATGGAGACTGCAGCCATTAACGTCTTCTCGTTTCCACTGATAAATCAGCCTCCCTGCCAGACACCAGCGAGCGGCATCCGCTGAGATTTATCGCCCGCTGCTGCTGGCACATTTTCTGGGAAGTGTCTGAATAATATCATCATGCAGCAGATAAACATTGACAGGCGATAACGATCCCTTCCCCTCCTGGGCTTACGCTCTGGTGTTCTTCCAAGATGCAAGTACTTAATAAAGAGTGGAAGTAGGGGGGCAGCGATGACCGGAGGGGTGGCAAGAGTGCAAGGATAGGAAGGGCATGAGAGGTGTATTACACAGCGCAAAATCCCCAGCGGTAACGGGTCCGTCACACATGCTGAGCAGCCCACCCCAGAAACTGCCAAACAAGCAGAAGGAATGCTGGGAGATGTCTGCTCTGAAATCTACAAAAAAACGAGTACAGCTCTGGAGCAGAATGTAACTTGGGATCAGTACAGGATAAGTAATGTATGTACACAGGGACTCCACCAGCAGAATAGTGAGTGCAGCTCTGGAGTATAATACAGGATGTAACTCAGGGTCAGTACAGGATAAGTAATGTATATGTACACAGGGACTCCACCAGCAGAATAGTGAGTGCATCTCTGGAGAAGGTTGGGTGTGTGAGAGCTCTGCAGGATCCAGGGTGTGGTCACCACTGAGAGGAATCTTACCCAGAAAAGTCTACAGGTGCTGGGCTTGCTCCAGCCATGGAGTCCCGGACCTCCTCCCTCTGGCTTCGGTCAGGGGGAGGGAGGACTGCACCCCAGGAGGGGAGAACACCTGGTCGGAGTGGCAGCAATGTCACCCTGACTCCCCTGGAGGAGCCCAAGAGGACCCGCAGCCAGAGGAAGAGAGTGGAGGACCATGCGGCAAAACAACGTTTGCAGGCAAGTTGGGCTGATCGCAGGGAGGGCGAGTCTGTAACGGATGTGGCAACCCGTATCGCCAAATATATGAAGGACTATGGACATGTCGGGAGGCAGCTGAATAAATATACGCAGGAGCTGCACGCTGCCCGACATGATGCGAAGCGGGCAAAATCCCGTACCAGGAAACTGGCCATATCACGGCAGATTGAAGCTTGTGAGGAGGCCATTGAGTTTTATGCGGAGGAGAGGGAAAGGATCCTGGAAAGAAGCGGACCTTTCAAAGAAAAACTGTTAAATGACGAGAGGTTTATCAAAATGGCGTCTGTGAGCAGCGGTGCTATTAAAGAGCGCTCTGCCAGGCACTCCAGCAGCAGCAGCTCGGTGGAATCCGATGCTGCTCAGGATGGTCGAGCTGGGTGCTCTGGAGAGCAGCAATCAGCACTGCCAGGTGGGACTACAGGGCCCAGCATCCCAGCTGAACAGGTCAGCCTGCCCTCCACATCAGGCGAGTCTGATGCAGAGGACACTGATGATAGCTGCAGCAGTAGTGGAGAGGGGGCGCTGATAATGCGGCAGATACAGCTGCAAGAGTCCCCAGAGAGGCTGCAGTCTTGCTATTTCGGGAATGATTTACCCCCGGAGACCTCAAGCAAAAAGAGGAGGAAAAAGGAAAAAACGTATATTGAAGAAAAGTTTGTTTATGTCACCAAGCACTCTGGTTTGGCTGCAAAGTCAAACCAGGGTGGTAACCCTGAGCTCCTAGTCCCGGGCTCTGTGGTGGGTCCGGTGCAGGGGACTGGGGAAGAGAGGGTTAATGCGGCCCAAAACTCCAAGCCCGCTTGTGCTAGTAGTGGGAATGGAGGAGTAAAGGAGGTGGAGAAGAGCATTGGGAAAGCGAAGAGTCGCGGCCAGTCCAGAGGTGCTGGCGCTGTTGGTCACGTCCCAGTGGGAGGGGGGCGTGATCCGGCACCAGGTCCCACCGGTGGTGGCTTAGCTGTCCCCCCTGTGTCCCTAAAGCGCCTTTCCGGTGCGGAGGGGGCGCAGGGGGTGGTGGCTGGGTCTGCCGATCCTCCCACACATGGTAAAGATCCTGCAAGGAAAGTTGGAGGAACTACAACTCCTAGAGTGGCTAAGGTGGGCGGAGCTACAGCCACCAATGTCCAGAGAAATGTTGAAGTGCATCTTCAGCCACCCACCGGAAGTGCCATGGACTTGCCCTCAGGGCATAAAGGGAAAGTTAATGGTAAAGATTACATGGGTCCTGGTCCAGCAGCGAATGGAGAAGTGAGTGAGGTAATGGATGCGGCTGTTGGTACCCCTGCTGCCCCTGTTCCTGCTGCCCCTGTTCCTGCAGGAACAGCTGTCCCCGGTTCCCCGGCAAGTATGCCACCTTGTGTACGGGTGGATGGGGCTTCGGAGGGTAGTCAGGGCGTGGGTCAGGATCCAGTCGCCCCTCCAGCGGCGACAACATCTGGTAGAAGTTATGCCAGTGTCGCCGCTGGAGGGAGGGGAGAGGCGTCCTCCTTGTCTTTGGGCTCTGGGGACGGCGTTTTGCAACAGCGCCTCCTGGAGGCCTTGAGGAGGGGGGAGAGCTCGATGAATGTAGGGGGCAGAGTTGTGGATTTGTCTCTCTGGGTGGAGAGACATGGTCTTGGTGCCTTCCGAGAACAAAGGGGGGAGACTGTCTGGTCCCTGCCGACAACCGGGCAGGACATTGGCCGTAGGAATGTGGCTCGTCTTCAGTGGAGAGGCAATGACGCGTGCCCATCCAGGAGTAAGGTGGTGGAGCTTCTGCTGAAGATGGGTTTCAGGGCAAATGACATCTATGCCCTGATCCACCCCTACGGCTCGTCTGAGTTCGACATCAGCTTTGCTCGCCCGGAGGGCCTGGAGCTCTTCTGGGGGAATTATGAGCTGATGAAGGGCGAGCCCGGCTGGCGCGGTTTCGCTGCACAAGTGGTAACCCGCCAGACTGGAGTCAAGAGAGTGACCGTTTTGACTCGTAACGAGTCCCTCTCTTGTTATGATATCATGACTTGGATAAGTCGGTACGGAGAGGTGGTGGATATGCCCAATAAGAACCGGGACGAACACGGCATCTGGTCCGGAGCCTGGACGTTTATGGTAAAACTTAAGCGTTCAGGGAATTCGGTGGCCCACATACCATCCGCGGCCTTCCTTGGCAGGGATCGTATCTTGGCCTTCTACCAGGGGCAGCCGAAGCTCTGTCACAAGTGCGGCGACCCCACACATTTGAGTGCAGCCTGTAACGTCATCAAGTGCGCTCTGTGTGGCGAGGTAGGTCATCTTGCGGCATCTTGTGCAGAGATTAGGTGTCACCTGTGTGGTGACCTCGGTCACCCATTCAGTCGCTGTCCGCGCTCTTTCGCCAATGCGGTCATGGCCCCAGCGGAGGAGAGCCGTGAGGTTGCTTCTGCAGGGGAGGGGACCAGCAGAGGCGATGGAGCCCAGGAGCCAAGGAAGAACAAACATGCTGGGGCAGCCAAGCTAAGGCGCCAAGAGAAGCGCGGAAGGGGCAGGGAGCTGGTAGAAACCCAGGTGGCAGGTGGGTCAATGCTGGCCCCTGCTCCGGACGCAAATCATGTGGCTGAGGCTCCAGGGGACAGGGAGCTGGATGAGGAGGTCAGGAGGATCCAAAGGGAAGAGGATGCCACTTATTCAGATTCTTCCCACTATGAAAGTGTGGGTGAGGGCAAGGATGAGTGGCAAAAGAAAAAGCGCAAGCAGGGCTCCAAGAAAATGAAAAAAAGGGAAGGGAAATCTTCCCCTGCAACGGGCCAGGTGCAGGAAGGCAATCCAAACTCTCCTCTTGTTGGGCTCTCCAACAGGTACCAAGCTCTCTCGTCCTCGGAGGGAGAGGTGCCTAGGACTAGCGTGAGGCCTACAGGGGGTGCTGAGCCTTCCTCTTGTGGGGGTTTGGTGACATCCAGGGGGAGGGCTGGCCCAGAGCCCAGTGGCAAGGAGGACGAGGTCGAGGAGCCCCTTGCCATGGACCTTTCAGTGTCCAAGAAACGTGGCAAGGGGTCATCCTCAGACCCTGATGAGAAGGGGGGTGGGAAGAAGAAAGCCATCTAACTCAATCACCAATGATGGCGGCACCCGCTCCGTTGACGCTGGCATCCATTAATGTTGCCAGCATTAAGTCTGATATGGCTAGATTTGCGGCCTTTGATTTTCTCGGCCGTGTTGAAGCCGACATTTTGTTTTTGCAAGAGACCAGGCTGCCAAATTTGGCAGCTGTGCACAAGGCAAGGAGGGAATGGAGGTCTGGTCCATCTTATTGGTCTCTTGCGGCCGAGCCATATAGCGGAGTGGCGGTACTTTTTACCGCAGCAGTTGAATGCCGACGGGTTATTGAGTTAGAAATAGGGAGGTGCCTGATCCTGGATGTTCTCATGAAGGGACAAGAGCTTCGGCTAATCAACATCTATGGTCCCCAAACCAAGCGGGACCGCAAGGATCTCTTTATGAGGATCAAGCCGTACCTTTTTACTAGTCGGCAGGTGATCTTTGGGGGTGACTTTAACGCAGTCACGAGGACCCGTGACAGGGGAGGCTCCCTAGGCAAGCTGACTTATGATAGCGTCGCGCTTAATAGCATAGCTAGCGAAGCTCGCCTGGTGGATGTCCACATCCGGCACACCCCAGGCCACGCGGGTTTCACCTATTATAGAGGCGAGTGCAGGTCTAGAATAGATAGGTTTTATTTGAAGGAGGAAGCCATCTCTTCACCAGTTTCTGTTGTTGAGGTGGAATTCTCCGACCACTGTCTGATTTTGTTTTCCCTGAATGTTGCAGAGACCCCCCGGATGGGTAGAGGCTTATGGAGGCTGAATTCATCACTCCTGGAGGAAGCAGAGATAAGACAGTCCTTTGAGGATTTTCTGCAGAGCCAGGTACCATTACTGGATCTTTGTAGCAGTAAGTCAGAGTGGTGGGAGATGTTCAAGATCAGGGCTGCGAGGTTCTTCCGCCAGCTCTCTAGCCTCAGGAGCCTGAGTAAGTATCGTCTTTATCAGGGCCTGAGGAGGAAACTCGAACATCTCGTCTCGACTGGAGGTAGCCACGAGGAGATCTCCAGAGTGAAGTCTTTGCTCAAAGGGTGCCAGTATAATAGGCACGCATCTTTGGTTTTTGAGAGGGACTTCGGGAAGTACCACTCACCTGACCCTTACAGAAACTGCAAGATGTCAGTGAATCGTAAAGTTGTCACTGGACTGATCGACGGTACGGGATCTCTGAACAGGTCCAGATCAGGGATTCTGGAAGTCATCAGATCCTTCTACTCGCACCTTTTGAGGAAGAGGGATCTAGATCGAGATGTGATGTCGGCTTTCCTGGCTGAAGCTGTTCCTGAGCCAGGGGATGACCTCTCCCTTAATGTTTTGACAGAGGAGATCAACATAGAGGAAGTTAAACTGGCGATTGATGGGCTTGCGCTCAAAAAATCGCCAGGACCGGATGGCTTAACATCTGAGTACTATAAGACCTTTAAGGACCTCTTGAGTCCCCTCTTGACTGAGGTTTTCAATGAGTGTCTTTCCTCGGACACTCTCCCAAAGTCAATGAGGAGGTCGGCTTTGATCCTTCTGTCAAAGGGTAAAGACTCGAGCCGTATTGAGAACTGGCGTCCCATAGCGCTTCTCAATACGGACAGGAAGGTTCTGGCAAAAGTGCTGTTTAATCGGCTGGTCAAGTTTGCACCCCGGCTCCTCTCGGGCGCCCAGCATTGCTCTGTTCCAGGCCGTAGCACCTTTAGTGCTGTTCTAGGTGTCCGGGAGGCAGTGGAGCAGGGTAGGGCTGGTCACTGGGAGGGGTACCTGCTGTCCTTGGATCAGGCCAAAGCGTTTGATCGGGTTAATCACGAGTACCTCTGGTCTGTTCTTCTGAGATATGGCCTGCCAGTGGGGTTTGTCAATTGGCTCAGGACATTGTACGTGGGGGCTGAGACTTTCCCGCTAGTGAACGGTTGGGTCGGCCACCCATTTGAGGTTGGGTCTGGCGTCCGTCAGGGTTGTCCTCTGAGCCCCTTGCTGTACGTGTTTGCCATTGATCCTTTCCTTAGGATGATTGATGGTGGGCCTATGGCGGGGGTCGGGATGGATCGGGCGGTGCCGGAAGCCGCCCTCAGGGTGGCAGCGTACGCTGATGACGTCACCGTCTTTGTGTCCTCGAGGGGGGAGGCAGAGTACGTGATGGCAGAGGTGGATCGCTACTCGGAAGCATCCGGGTCCAGCATCAACTGGGATAAGTGCGAAAGTCTCTGGATAGGAAGGGGAGATCCTACATTTGGTCTCCCGGACACCCTTCCAGTGCCCCAGGACTCGGCTAAAGTTCTCGGCATCAAATTTGGCCGGGGAGATTACCCCATGCAAAATTGGGTGGTCAGGCTCGATGGTGCCACTCAGAAGGTGGCCCAGTGGAAGGGTTGGTCTTTGACCCTTCGGGAAAGGGTTAACCTGATCAAAACATACCTGCTCCCTTTATTCATCTACCTGGGCAGCGTATGCATTTTGCCAGAACCTCTCTGGACCCGGGTCTACAACCTGTTCTTCCTAATGTTGTGGGGGAACAGGTTGAACCTAATTAGGAGAGATGTCACATATCGCACGAGGAGACTAGGGGGGTTATCTATGGTCAACCCCGTGGTGTTTCTCGTAAACACCTTTGTTAAGATCAATATAGGCAACCTCTGGCAAGAGAGGGCTCCTCCGTGGGTATTCTCCTGTTGGGGATGGCTTCGGCCTTTCTTCCAGGAATGGGAGACAGGAGGGCGAGTGAAGGATCTTCGCACGCCGCACGGGCATCTTCCGGCTTACGCTACCGTGGTTCTGAAGATGATACGTCGGTGGGGTCTGGGGATGTGGGAGATCAGAACTCTGTCGAGGAAACTCCTCGATAAGAGGGTTCTGTTGACCCATTTCCAGAAGCCCCTGGCGCTCAAGGACTGCCCAAGTCGGGACCTGGAGGGAGGGTTACGTTTATTGAATTCTGACAGGATCCCCTTGAAGTTTTGGGACTTGACTTGGCGCTGTTTCCACGGGAGACTGTATGTAAGGGGCAACTTGAAGAGCAGGCCACTGGTGGATAGGGGTTGCCCCCGCCAGGAGTGCAG
This sequence comes from Eleutherodactylus coqui, assembly GCF_035609145.1. NCBI lineage: Eukaryota > Metazoa > Chordata > Amphibia > Anura > Eleutherodactylidae > Eleutherodactylus > Eleutherodactylus coqui. Next base: position 17,646,930 of record NC_089842.1, read on the forward strand.
CAACGTACTGGAAAGCATGGAGCATTTCCTGCTTCAGTGTCCCTTTAATACAGAGGTGTACAAACGGGTGGGAGCCTCCATTGGTTGGCCCAGGTTGGCACGCCTCTCGTATGCGGAATGGGTCTATGGGGCATTCGGGGACCTTGATCGCAGGGACCGATGCACTTTATTCTTAGTCAGCCTAGTGGTTAGGTTTCACATTTGGAACGCACGGTGTCTAGTTTCGACGGAAGAGAAAATCCTCCCCGTGGATGAGGTGAATAGAAACATCCTGGGTGACCTGGTGAAGGTGCGCTCTCTGGATTATGAGAGGTTGGGCACGACTAAGGCCTCTCTCCTATGGAGAGGGTTTGTATTTCGTTAGGGACAGTCTTCTTATTGATAGGGTCTTTGTAGGGACAGAATAGGGAGAGGTAGGGACAGTTTCTCTGAGGGTAAGTTTTAGGGAAGGAGTAGGGACATTGTAGGGACAGATTAACTATAGGGATAGTTTTTCTCTATTTGGTCGGTGCCCGGCTTATCATATCCAGTCCTGGTGGAGGGCTGAGTGTGACACTAGTAGAGTTTTTGTTTTCGGTCAAAGATAAAGTATGTACGGCTGCAGGTAACTGAACCTTAGGCTTTCGGGTATTAATATGTAGTGTTGATTTGTAGTTGTGTAGTATAAGAGATGTTATATGTTATGTTATGTTATGTTTTGTATATAGGGTTAGGGGTTATAGATAGGTTGGGTGGGGGTTTATTGGGGGGAGGGGGGGGGGGATTTATGCCTCAGCCGTAGCTTGACACGTCCCGGACAATGAACACTGGGCACGGACTGTTGGTGCGGGCGTGGCCCTCAGGCTGCGGCGGGCAGGGTGTGTGTATGCGGTGCAGCTCGGCTCGTCCTGGACATAGACATTGAGCACGGACTTGGGATGCAGGCGTGGCTCCCGTGGCGGCACCGTAGGGGGTTGTTTGGGGTGTGTGGTGGTTTGGTCTGGATATAGGGTTAGTTTAGGATTATGTAAGGTTTTATTCTTTAGGTGGCGGGCATTAAAAAAAAAAAAAAAAAATTAAAAATAAAAATGTAAAAAGAAAAAAAAATTAAAAAAAAAAAAAAAAATTTGCAAGGAAAAACAAAAAAAAAGGTATTGCGTTGTTCTTATTGCTATTACTTTTGTTATGGTTGTTTGCTTTATTATTATATCATTGCTTCAGTTATTAGTCGTTTTCTTTCTTCTTTTTTTGGGATTTCAGGCTGGATCCTGTGAGTTAGGGATGTTTTCTTACATGTGTGTATATTGTTATATGTAGTATGTAGCGTATATGTATTGGTGAGGATGGGTGAGTGTAGTTTGGAGTGCAGGTTGGTGTAGTGTGCTGTGTGTATTGTTTGGACCAGATGGACCTTTTTCTTTTGTCCTGCAGTAAGGCAAAGTACGGATAACACAAGTGATAATTTGTTTTTGTTTTGGTTTTATGTTTATGCCAAGTGAGCGATATTTATGTTCTGTTTATTGTTATGTTTTTCACTTTTATAATAAAAAGATCTACAGGATGTAACTCAGGATCAGTACAGGATAAGTAATGTATGTACACAGTGACTCTACTAGCAGAATAGTGAGTGCAGCTCTGGAGGATAATACAGGATGTAACTCAGGATCAGTACAGGATAAGTAATGTATGTACACAGTGCCTCCACCAGCAGAATAGTGAGTGCAGCTCTGGAGGATAATACAGGATGTAACTCAGGATCAGTACAGGATAAGTAATGTATGTACACAGTGACTCCACCAGCAGAATTGTGAGTGCAGCTCTGGGGTATAATACAGGATGTAACTCAGGATCAGTACAGGATAAGTAATGTATGTACACAGTGACTCTACTAGCAGAATACTGGAGTATAATAATGTATTCACAAAGTGGCTCAACTTTCCTTTGCATCACTTTTGATAGATTCTTGCATTTCCTCCATGTTGGCTCCCAAAATTCAGGGATTGTGAGAACATTTGCATATTTTATAAAAAAACGTCGTTCTTTGTAGATTACGAAGGGGAGGGCTGTGACTCCCATCGGGACTGCGATGTAAGATTTTCTCAGCATGTAAAACAAGTGATAACAGGAGACTTCGTTGATGTTCATTCTCAAGAATACCAATTAGAAGGTTTTAAGAAGCAAACAAATTCCATTTAATTACAAAATCTTTAAAACGCAGTAGTTAAATTATTAACATAAGGACTGGAATATGAAGACTGATGGCAGCAAAGAGGGGAGGGGCCGCCCATGGCAACCAATCATATCCCTGCTATTATATACCCACTGCAGTTTAGAGAATGAAAGATGGTTTCTAATTGGTTGCTATGAGCAGCTCACCCCATTTCCTCCTTACTGGTGTAATTATTGTGCCTGCACATCTTCAACAACTGTCGACCAATCGTTGTCTTCCAAGGACCAGCCAATCACTTTGCAGGGAAATGTGTGATTGTTTAGTGTACACCTCCCACTGAATGCTGATTGGCTCCTGCCTTTTTTTTAACAGATTGTCCCTCCCACTTAATGCTCATTGGTTCCCGAAAGCACAGAAATGCGTGTGATTGATCCTCGCCTGAACAGTCCCTGCTGGTCTGCGACAGAGCGGCGGTCTCTGGCTGGTTTTTGGTCTTCAAAGATACGCTTGCGGCTGCGGTCTTGTGTTGGGTTGGTCTTCAATAAAACACTAAGTACTTACCGCAGTCCTTGACGACCGCTCGCACCTATTTATGAGCATTCATTGAGTGTGCGTTGGGGCGGAGTCACAATTTCAAATACACGCCCTCCCCAAAGTACCTCCCGCCCCCTGACAAGTCGATGAACAACATTTTGGCCCATGTAAATGTTCCCAACAGTTCATTCGGTGGTTACAAAATTGAAGTCAAGTGAAAACGATGGCGTTGCGCAAAAGCGCACAAATACCAGTTGTTCGCACGCTTTAGTGACTACTTAGACGACGGTTGTCCCGTGTAAAGCCACCCTTAGGTAAAGACACAATACAAAGACGCAGGAAAGCTGTCATAATGCCTGTAATTGCAGCACAACAGGTTTGTTTATGATTATCTTCTCGCTTTCGAGTATAAAAACCGTCTCCCTGGAAATCGTGTGAGAAGGAAACTCATTTTCTATCATTTGCAGCTCAGAGCGATTTCCTCTGAATAAACAGAAAAAGTTGTGATTGTATATAAAAGTGAAGCTGTCACCGGTTATTATTTACACGACACCGAGGAGCGCGCTGACAGGAAGTGAGCGCCGCACGCTGATGGCTCATCTCCTCCGTACTTTATAGGCCTCTTACTGTGTAGTCCAGAACAGCAATATGTTCCTTCCAGATTGATTTCCTATCCTCTTCCATTAACTGCTCCCTACTAGAATGTAGATTTGGCGCTCCTATCATTTCCGTTATCTCTCGGATAGCTTTGTTTTGGTTTTTCTCCAGCGTAATGATGGCCGCCTTCCCCGACACCAACAGAACCGCAGATCGATTTCCCAAGAACAGCAACAAAATACCAATTCAACATTTGGAATAAACTTAAGAACATTTATTCCCTAAGACCTCAAAGTCTTACTGACAATGGATTCAACCCTGAAATCAAGTGTATATACATTACTTATTCTGTACCGATCCTCAGTTACATCCAGATACGGGTGGGCATGGAGGGTCTACAGTAGTGCCCTATTGTACCGCCTCTAGCTTGGATGCAAGATGTGATACAGGTGGGCATGGAGGCTCTAGTACCCGGTTGTACCTCCTCTAGCTTAGATACAAGATGTGATAGGGACAGGCAGGGAGGCATATAGTATCTTGCAGCATATCACTCTACATTTGCTGTAATTGAGCCTCTAGACTCGTAGGCTGTAGAAGTTGGCATCCCAGATAGTCCCATATATGTTCTATTGGTGATACATCGGGCGACCGGGCAGCTATGTAGGTGTGACAATGTTGTGGGGGCTTCCTGTGACCCCTTTGTGTGTGTGGCCGAGCATTATCCTGCTGGAAGCCACCATGAGAGGAATACATGTGGCTGCAGGATGTCCTGAACATATCGCTGGGCTGTCATTGTCTCTCCTACCACTACTAGGGGTGACAGATTGTTGTATGCGATGGCCCCCCCAGACCATCACACCAGCAGGGGGCAGTATGCTGCTCCACAGTCACCTTGTGTGCCCTCACACATCCACTGGTCCCAACACCTCCTAACAGTCTGGTCAAATGCTCCTCTCTACTGGTGGTCTCTAGGGGGTCCTGCGCCCGGTCACCTTGTGTGCCCTCACACATCCACTGGTCCCAACACCTCCTAACAGTCTGGTCAGATGCTCCTCTCTTCTGGTGGTCTGTCAGGGGTCCTGAGCCCGGTCACCTTGTGTGCCCTCACACATCCACTGGTCCCAACACCTCCTAACAGTCTGGTCAAATGCTCCTCTCTACTGGTGGTCTCTAGGGGGCGTCCTGAGCCCGGTCACCATGTGTGCCTCACACATCCACTGGTCCTAACAACCCCTATTAGTCTGGTCAGACGCTCCTCTCTACTGGTGGTCTGTAGGGGGTCCTGAGCCCGGTCACCTTGTGTGCCCTCACACATCCACTGGTCCTAACACCCCCTAACAGTCTGGTCAGACGCTCCTCTCTACTGGTGGTCTGTCGGGGGTCCTGAGCCCAGTCACCTTGTGTGCCTCATACATCCAACTGGTCCCAACACCTGCTAACAGTCTGGTCAGACGCTCCTCTCTACTGGTGGTCTGTAGGGGGCGTCCTGAGCCCAGTCACCTTGTGTGCCCTCACACATCCACTGGTCCCAACACCTGCTAACAGTCTGGTCAGACGCTCCTCTCTACTGGTGGTCTGTAGGGGGCGTCCTGAGCCCAGTCACCTTGTGTGCCCTTGCACATCCACTGGTCCCAACACCTCCTAGTAGTCTGGTCAGATGCTCCTCTCTACTTGTGGTCTGTACGGGGCGTCCTGGGCCTGGTCGCCTTGTGTGCCCTCACACATCCACTGGTCCCAACACCTCCTAACAGTCTGGACAGAACGGCCAGTGGGGCACAATTTATGGATACGACCATCCAGCTTCTCACATCCCAATAATGCGCCCCTCTCAGACTCTGGTAACGGGGTGAAATCTCTTCTCTGCATCGTAGAGGCGTCTAGTGGCCAACAAGCGGAAGAAGAGGTCACTGCACACAAGGAGCCCCCGAGAGCCTCTTATAGGCCAAGGGGGGAACCACTTTTAGGGTCTCCGGTGACAAGACCGTCCATCTAATCACCACAACTCCCATCATTTACAGATCCGCCTGAGATGGAACCGCATGCCGAGTTCTGCAGTAAAACGACGTCTTCTACTGAGGACGGAGTGTTTTTCATAAAGAGTGTATATGCCCTGCAGACTATTGTATCCCTCTCCTGTTTTGCAGACTATTACGGACGGGGTATAAAGGAGCATTGTTCACTGAGTGCTTCTGCTAAGGATGGATGATGATGAGCTCCTTTGTGTCCGGCGATATCGCTCAGCGCTGAGCAGTTGGTAATTTCAGGATCAATGTTAAAAAATAATATCTTCAGGAAGAGATCGTTCATCCCGCTCTGTAAGAAGTAATTGTCTGTGTGACTGGAGGGCGGCCGGAGTCAGGGCCATTGTTACAGCACAGTCATGACATCCTTCTGCAGAGTATCACACCCTGCAGACGCTTCTTAGATTTCTCCTCCAGCAGCTGAGGATGTATCATCATTACTGATGATAATCACAGGGATTATTATTTCACGGCTTTACCAAATTATTCCTGTTCCATTTTACATCTTCCCTCCCCCATTTCCCCGCACCGCAGCGCTCCGCAATTGGAAAACCACTATTGTTATTATTTATTTTAAGGCACCATTAATTCCAAAAAAATGTCTGAGCAGGGAATACGAGCCCGCCTCATGGATATCAGGAAAAGGGGAATTGGCTGTTTTCATCATGTCTCCCAATCATTCTGGATTTTGGGTCTGTTTTTGCGCCAGTAATGGAGTAAAAATAATTATACTCACCCCCATTATCCCCCCGCCACACCAGTCCATTGTCTCCTGTTCACTTCCGAGTGGCGGGAGCATGCGGTCACTGCGACTAATCACTGGCCTCAGCTGTATACCAAGACCAGTGATGGTCAAGTTTAAAAAACGAAAAATATCCCGCGCCTTTGAAGAAACCAATCTTTTTTTTATTTAAATAATTATTTAAATAAAAAAAAGATTGGTTTCTTCAAAGGCGCGGGATATTTTTCGTTTTTTAAACTTGATCATCCAAACCAGACCGTGATTGAAAACACGGTGAAAGGATTTCCCTGGACGCCGCTCCAAAAGAACAGACGGAGAAGCAAGAAACCTGCTGAAGGCAAACGTGGACAACAGGTGCAGAGGGGTTATTTCCTCGCCATCGGATTAACCCTTCTAGCACCGGGTAAGTCCACTCTTTCTCTATTTTTCTTTTTTTAAACTACAAAAGTACCTGAAATTGCTAGTGAGGCGCATTCTAAAGCACATTTTCTAAGACCAGTGATGGGCTACTGCAATAATGTAATCTCGCTACCCCAAAGTGAGCATAGGACAGTAGCATCTCAGACTGGAGCGGGGAGCGGGATAGGTAAGTATAAGATTTTTTTATTTTACTGCATGAAAGCAGGCATGTGGAGACACCAATACTATGAGGGGTCACTGAGAGGCACCATTACTGTGAGGGGTCACTGAGAGGCACCATTACTGTGAGGGGGTCACTGAGGGGCACCATTACTGTGAGGGGGTCACTGAGAGGCACCATTACTGTGAGGGGGTCACTGAGGGGCACCATTACTGTGAGGGGTCACTAAGGGGCCACTGAGGGGCACCATTACTGTGAGGGGTCACTAAGGGGCACTATTACCGCAATGGATTCACTGAGGGGCACCATTACTGTGAGGGGTCACTGAGGGACACCATTACTGTGAGGGGTCACTGAGGGACACCATTACTGTGAGGGGTCACTGAGGGACACCATTACTGTGAGGGGGTCACTGAGGGGCACCATTACTGTGAGGGGTCACTGAGGGGCACCATTACTGTGAGGGGTCACTGAGGGGCATCATTATTGTAAGGGGATCACTAAGGGTCACTGTTACTCTTAGGGGTCACTAAGGGGCACAATTACAATGCGGGGATCAGTAAATGGCACTATTATTGTAAGGGAGTCACAGAGAGGCACTACTGTGAGGGGATCATTAAGGGGTACTATTACTTTGAGGGGGCACTATTACTGTGAGGGGATCACTAAGGGGCACTATTACTCTGATGGGGTCACTGAGGGATACTATTACTGTGAGGGGTCACTGAGGGGCACTATTACTGTGAGGGGTTGCTGGTGGGCATTATTATTGTGAGGGGATCACTAAGGGGCACTATTACTCTGATGGGGTCACTGAGGGACACTATTACTGTGAGGGGTCACTGAGGGGCATTATTACTGTGAGGGGTTGCTGGTGGGCACTATTACTGTGAGGAGTCACTAAGGGGCACAATTACTCTGACGGGGTCACTGAGGGACACTATTACTGTGAGGGGTCACTGAGGGGCATTATTACTGTGAGGGGTTGCTGGTGGGCACTATTACTGTGAGGGGTCACTAAAGGGCACAATTACAATGCCGGGATCAGTAAATGGCACTATTACTGTGAGGGGTCAATGAGGGGCACTATTATTGTAAGGGTGTCACTGAGAGGCACTATTACTGTGATGGAGTCACTAAGGGGCACTGTTACTGTGAGGGGTCACTGAGGGGCACTATTACTGTGAGGGGTTGCTGGTGGGCACTATTACGGTGAGGGGTCACTAAGGGGCACAATTACAACTGCAGGGATCAGTAAATGGCACTATTACTGTGAGGGGTCACTGTGAGGCATTATTACTGTGAGGGGTCACTAAGGGGCACTATTACTGTAATGGCGTCACTGAGGTACAGTATTACTGTGAACAAGTCACTAGGGGGCACAATTACTGTGAAGGGGTGACTGATGGGCACTATTACACTGAGGGGGCACACTTTTAAAGTTAGAAGATCTGTCGGGACACTAATACTATGATGGGGACATTGAGGGGCATTTTTACTGTAAATGTGTCACTGGGGGCATTATTACTATAAGGGTGGACACCCACTGGCATTTTATTCTCTCTTGCGCTGCGAGAGCACGTGAAAACACTCGCCTCGCAGCGCAAGAAAAACGCTGGAATATTGCCAGTGTTTTTAATGGGGCCAGCGGCAGCAACGCTAGCCCCATTGAAAACATAGGGAGAATACCGTGGACTTCTGCCACAGCTGCCATAGCTGTGACAGAAGTGCAGCATGCTATCTCATTGCTGCCGGCCCCATTGAAAGCAGTGGTTTGTGGCAAACCCCGCAGTATGATTTTCAGGGAAGGGCTTGAAATATAAGCCCTTCCCTGAAAATTATCATTAGCTGGATAAAAAAATAAATTTACTCACCTCTCCGCAGCTCAGACTCATCCTCGGGCTGGCTCCCCTGCACTGCTGTCCAGCACTTTCAGTAGGCGGGGATTTAAAAATCCCCGCCTCCTGAAAGGGCTGTGCTGATTGGCTGAGCACTCAGCCAATTACAGCCAGCACTTAGCTATTTATTCATGAACAGTGCTGCTGCCGCTGGCCCCATAGAAAACACTGGCGATATTCCAGCGTTTTTCTTGCGCTGCGAGGCGAGTGTTTTCACTTGCTCTCGCAGCGCAAAAGAGAATAAGACGCCAGTGGGTGTCCACCCTAAGAAGGACACTGAGTGGCACTATTACAAGGAGTTACTGAGGGACACTATTACTGTAAGTTTATCACTCAGGGGCACTATAACTGTGAGGGGGACACTTAGGGGCACTACAATTGTGAAAGGGTTATTGAGGGGCACTATTACTGTGAGAGGAATCATTAAGGGGCGCTATTACAGTGAAGGGGTGACTAAGGAGCACGACTACAGTGAGGGGGTCACTAAGGAGCAGTATTACTGTAAGAGAGTCACCGAGGAGCACTGTTATTATGAGAGAGTCACTATTATTATCAGAGAGTCACTATTACTGTGAGAGGGTCACTGAGCGAAACTATTATTTGAGGGAGTTACTGAAGAGCATTATTATTGTGAGAGGGTCACTGAGGGGGACCATTACAGTGAGGAGGTCACTAAGATGCATTATTACAGTAAGTTGGTCACTAAGGAGTACTATTACAGTAAGGGGGTCACTAAGGGGCACTATTACAGTAAGGGGGTCACTAAGGGGCACTATTACAGTAAGGGGGTCACTAAAGGGCACTTTTACAGTAAGAGGGGCACTATTACTGTGAGGGACTTACTGAAGAGCATTTTTACTGTGAGAGGGTCATTGAGGGTCACCATTTAAGTGAGGAAGTCACTAAGGGGCACAATTACTGTGAGGGGGTCACTAAAGGGCACTATCACAGTTAGAGGGTCTCCGAAGGGCACTATTACTGTTATGTGACACAGGCAATGGGGTTTAGTGAAAATGGGTTATGGCCTAATATAAAAATCTACAGTAATGCACTGTGTGAAATGTGAAAAAATTGTCCCTCTTCTCATTTTTCAGACGTTGGGAGATACGTCGAAGAAGCTTTTGTAGCTCACATAGAAGTGAGTGGGAGATCCAGAAACAGCGTAGAACAGCGAGCAATGTTGTTTCTGGAACTCTCGAGTTTTAGAAATAGTATAGCTCGCTCCTCTACGATGTTTAGGTAACTGTCATTCACTTCTATGGCAGTTAGGAAAAAGCATAAAACAGCCAGTTCATCTATACCTGTAATCCCAACAATAATGACTGCGCCAGAAGGCAGACAGGGTCGTCCCCCCCCCGTTTTGGTGATAAGTGCCGATCTCCGTGGTCGGAGACGCGTCAATCAGACATCTATGGCATATTGTGTGGATGAGATGACGAAATTCATTGAATTCAGTTTTCTTCATGTAGTTTGTAGAAAGTGGGAGGAGATTAACAAGAGGATACGTGGCGCTCTGCTCATCCTGCACCTCCTGATTCATGATCAGAACACAATAAAGACACAAACAGAATCAGAAGGTGATGAAACATTGCCTAACAGTGCAGATTTACACGGCTGTGATAGACTGGATGACGACCCCTATGGGGATTGTAATGGCAGCTATTACCACTGTCAGCTGTAATTTAGAACTAGCGGATTAATAGACTTCACATAATAAGATGACACACAGTGAATCTGGTAGCTGCCTCTATTCACACGTCCAGCCGCCCCGCCTCGCACCGCGTTCTGCCTGAATCTGTCTGGTCATCGATCCGTCATACATGAACCAAGACTCCCGGACTGTCACTACAGACTGAGATCTGCAGCTGGAAAACTCCCCGATGTGTCAATCACAGCCGCAGACAGGCAAGGAGGGAGAAGAATCGCATGAAGAAGCTTCAGCCCAGACGTCTATAGCGGCATATACTAGAGGGTGCAGAGATTGCTCTTGTAGCCGGGGCCCTGGAGACTGAGGGGACCCCGCTGCCACAGAAGAGACAGCAGTATTATAAATGGCAGGTGGGGGACTGATACAGGTTTGGCATAGTGATCCTACAGCTTGATGACTGGGGGTGTAGATATAGCCTCAATAGCCTGGGTGCACAGGTTCAGCTTGGACCGCCAAGGCAATTTAACATCATGGTTAGAGTCGGCATATCTATAAAACTCCTATACAACCTGACAGGCTTAGGTGGTGCACAGCAATAATTCCCCCATTGTTCCCACCACACAATAATGGCTATTTTGTGCCCGACAGTACAATAGTGCCTTCCTTTGTGCCCCCCACAAAGTGATAGCTGCTGCCTTTGTGCTCATGTAGAATTAAAATTGCCCCTTTGTGCCCCACAAAGAAATACTGGCCTCTTTACACCCCATAGTAGCAATGCCCCTGTCTATGCCCACACACAGTAATAATACTCAATTTGTGCACCAAAGTAGTAAGTTCACATTTTGCCCCCCGAAAAGGTAAGAGTGCACACAATGTAATCATAGTCCCGCTGTGCCCCCACAATGTAATTGTGAACCCTCTGTGCCCCCCATAAAATATCTGTGGTCCCTCTGTGCCCCCACAATGTCATGGCAGTCTCTCTGTGCCCGCACAATGTAACAGTGGTCCTTCTGTGAGCTCCTGATGTAATAGTGATCTGTCGTAGTACCCCCACAATGTAGTTACAGTGGTTTCTCTGTGACAGAGAACGTATCAGCGTTCCGTCTGTGCCCCCACAATATTACAATTGTGTAATAGTGGTTCTCCCAGTTCCCAGTTTGTCTAGCACATCCAGATCTTTTATTCATCTTTTCACACAGCTATATGGTGACACTAGCTGATAAACCCGGCTTTGCCAGAGTTAATTTGGTACAGGTGTTTACCTGTTGTTCACACGGAAAATTTTATGAAGCTGTGGTTACTTTAGAGGAACCGAGGAATAAAATATGTATACACATAGAGGAGCGTTAGATTCTCCTCAGACTGCATGTACCGATGTCCCTCTGCAGAATGTGCCACCCCTCCACTCTCATCCCTTTTTACGCTGAAAGGTAACGCACCTTTTTATTCAAATTTAACCCCAGACTGAAGGTTGCTGCTCCTTCTTAGCCTTAAAGGCTTCATCCCTGCAGTCCGAGGCTGCTTCCTTATATACTTTACAGCCTTTGAGTATATACACACAGAGGTCAGTTAGAGTCTCTTCAGTATATATACATAGAGGTGAAGCAGATTCCCTTCCGTATATACACATAGAAGTGAGGTAGTGTTAGGCTGTGCGGCTGGAGTTTGTTGTTCTACAGGGTTCCAGGAGCACACCTGCACAGGTGAGGGTTAATTGAGCTGACTGGGTGTGGTTGTTCAGGTCAGCCAATCCCCTGGGTCTGGGTGTATATATCAACAGGCGGGCTCTGGCAGCTCCTCCTGTGCCTCCGGTCCTGACACGGGGTTGATGCCCTTCCACGGCCCCTTCCTGCTATTTGCTCCATGCTCTTGTGCTGGGAGGCACAGCAAACCTTCTTGTGACGCTGCACATGTCTGTCAGATGTCTGTCCAGCCTTTGTCTGAAGTGTTTCATTGAAGGAGAACTCACCACCTCCCGTGGTAACCTGTTCCACTCATTGATCACCCTCACTGTCTAATATCTAATGTGTCTCCTCCCTTTCAGTTTCATCCCATTGCTTCTAGTCTTTCCTTGTGCAGATGAGAATAGGGCTGATCCCTCTGCTCTGTGACAGCCCTTCAGATATTTGTAGACAGCTATTAAGTTTCCTCTCTGCCTTCTCTTCTACAAGCTAAACATTCCCAGATCCTTTAACCGTTCCTCATAAGACATGAATTTCAGACCGCTCACCATCTTGGTAACTCTTCTCTGAACTTGCTCCAGTTTGTTGATGTCTTTTTTAAAGTGGGGTGCCAAGAACTGGACACAGTATTCTAGATGAGGTCTGACTAAGAAAGAGTAGAGGGGGATAATGACCTCACATTATCTAGACTCTATGCTTCTCCTAATACATCCCAGAATTGTGTTTGCCTTTTTGGCTGCTGCATCACACTGTTGACTCATGTTCAGTCTATGATCTATTAATATACCCAAGTCTTTTTCACATGTGCTGCTGCTTTGCCCAATTCCTCCCATTCTGTATGTGCTTTCTTCATTTTTCTTGCCCAGATGTAGGACTTTGCATTTCTCCTTGTTAAATCCCATTCTGTTAGTCGCCGCCCACTGTAAAAGCTTTTCTAGATCTTTTTCAATCCATTCTCTCTCTTCCCTAGTGTTAGGTTTCCCTCCTAGCTTTGTGTCGTCTGCAAATTTGATCAGTTTCCCATCAATTCCCTCCTCCAGATTATTTATAAAAATGTTGAACAATTGTTGAAGACTTGATGGAAGAGAACAACCTGAGAAATTGCATTTCGTTTTCGCCCCTCCTTTTCCCATCCCCGGAATGAAGACTCCCACCAGGATGTCAGGAACGGGAACGTGGGCCGCTGAATGTAGACCTCACGCCACAGATCGCAGAACGCCTCCTCGGTTTTATGAGAAACAACCTGTATATTATTCCACCTAACAAGTTACGAGGGCAGATGGTGACATCTCTTCTAGTAAAGAACCCTAAATTACTATGATCAACGCTGCCTAATACTCCCAGAGAGTTCAGGCTCCCGGCCGCGCCACTTAGCTAAAGTACCTTGGTCTGTGGGTGTGCCATTAGCTGTACAGTATGGATACCCGGGTATGCAGCCAATCAGTACTGGCATACGAAGCATCTGCTAACTACAATCCATGTTCGCCATAAATTTTCAACTTTTACTCTGGGATATATATTAACTCCTTAATCCCCAGCCTATCCTAGCAGGCAGGGCTTAATAGGCCACCTTAGATGTCAGACTCAGAGACCAATGTTAGGCCTCTGGGTACCACAGCGACTCATCAGCACCTCACGATCACGTCGCAGGCGCTTCCTCCCTCTATCAACCTCTTAAATGCCACGGCTGCTGTTTACCTCTAAGAGGTTAAACAGTTGGGATTGCAACTAACTCCGATCCTGGCTATTAGAGCCGGAGTCTGGCTGTCATCAGAGAAACTGTGTTTCAAAAACGCAGCAAAAAGATGCCAACGGTGATTGTAGCCGTAAAGGGGTATTCCCGAAATAGATTTTTATCACAGATGGATAGGTGATAAAAGTCTGATTGGTGGGGGTCTCTTCTTCAGTGTGGGGTCTCTGCACCTACCTCAGTGAGGAGGAGACTGAATAAAGTGGCGGTTGCGCATTTGTGGTGTCACTCTAGTCATTTTAATGGGGGGACAGATCTAGCTGGGTACAAGCGCTTGGCTACCTCTGGCAGTGTCACTGTTTACCCTACATGTGTGGCCATCACTCTATGCAATCTCCTTCTCGTTGCAGGGGTGCAGTGAGTCCATAGGGAGGAGAAGAGGGGGACACAAGGCCCCCATAGTTGGGATTGGTGGGCATCCCAGCCCTGAAACACCCACCAATCAGACTTTTATTACCTATCCTATAGATAGGTGATATAAGTTGATTTAAGGAATACCCATTTAATAGTGCCATACAGTACCTGTGTGATAGTGCTATACAGTGTCTGCCTATTGCATATAATGGCCATGTACAATATTGCTGTATAGGGTCTATATAATGCCGCCATACAAGGTCTACACTGGGGCCCTGGGTTCAAATCTGACCAAGGACAGTATCTGCATAGAGTTTGTAAGTTCTCCCTGTTATTTCAGTTTCCCACACCCCAGTCTTCCCACGACTTTGTCCCTAGTGTGCGCTCGAGACGCCTGTCAGTGATTACAGCGCTGAGCTTATTCTACGCCCGCTCCTCCGTGCAGCACCAGCTGAGCGGCATCGGTAAATGGCGGCCGAGAGAACCTATTTTTGGCTTGGAATTTGAGGGTGTTTCTAAAGGAAAAGAAGAAAATTGCAGCAGATGCTTTTCAGGCAGCGCTGCGTGTCACGTTCTGCGCCACACCCCCACAGCGCGCCTTTATTCCCCCGTACTGTATAAACCGCGAGAAAACTTGTGAAATACAAGGAGACTGATTACTGCTCCGAAAAAAGGGAAAGTAAAGATAACACTGTGTACAAAACAGCGGCGCCATCCTGCGACATTGATCTGTACACTGCGCCCCCCTGCAGTCACTGCAGTCTGCAGCTCTACAGTATCCTCCTCTGACCCTGGGGCACTCTCTCCCACTCTTATTTCTTCGGCATGTCATTCCTTTCCTATCTCCCTGTTCTCTCCCTCGCTTTATTTTTCTCCCCTCGCATTCAGCTCCTCTCCTCTATTCTACCTCTTTCTCTCTACTCGGTTCATTCTATTTAACCCTTTCTCACACTTTATTGCTATCCCTTCTCTCTAGCCAGCCTCTCACTCTCTGTGTCTCTCTTCTCTCCCCTCTCTTCTGGCTCTCTCTCACTTTGCCTTCTTTCTCCACTCTCTCACTCTTCTCTCTCTCCTCTCTCTTTTTCACTCGCCATGTCTCTCACTCTTTTTCCCTCTCTTCTTGTTCCCTCTCTCTTCTCAACCACTCTCTGCTGTCTCCGTCTGTCTCTCACTTTTTACTCTCCCTTCTCTATGTCTCTCTCTCTCCTCTCTTCCTTCTCCTTTTCACTCCCTTATCGCTATTCTATCTTCTCCCTTCCTCTCTCCATCGTCTCTTCTTGTTTCCTCTTTCTCTATTTTGTCTCTCCCCTCTATTTTCTTTCACTCCGCCCTCTCTTTTTGCCCCCTTTTCTTTCTCTCTATTCTCTCTCTCCCCTCTCTTCTCTCTCTCTTCCTCTTTCTACCCTCTCTTCTTACTCCCTCTCACTCTCTCCCTATGTCTCTCTAATCTCTTCATTCTCTCTTTTTCACTATTTTCTTGCCCTCCTCTTCTCACTCCCTCTATCTAATTTCTTTCTTCATCTGTCACTCTATATTTCCCCTCTAATGTCTTTTCTTCTCTGTTCTTCCTTTGTCTCTTACTCTTTCCTCACCCCTCTCTCTCTTCCGCTCTCTGTCTTGTATCTCTCCCCTGTCTTTTTCAATCTCTATCACCATTCTCTTTACTCTTTTCTCTGTCTCTAAATCTTCCCTCTACTCTCTCTTCTTTCTCTCTTATCTCTCTTTATGTCTCTCACTCTTCCCTCTACACTCTTGTATCTCGGTCTCTCTCTCTTTCCTCTACTCTCTCTGTCTCTAACTCTTCCCTCTACTCTCTCTTCTTACTCTCCCTGTTTGTCTCTCACTCTTCACTCCCCTCTCTTATCTCTTTGTCTGCCACTCACTCTTCCCTCTCTCTCTCTTCTTTCTCTCTCTGTCTGTCTCTCACTCTTCTCTCCCCTCTCTTATCTCTCTGTCTGCCTCTCACTCTTCCCTCTCTCTGTCTCTCTTTTCTCTCTCTGTCTATCTCTCACTCTTCCCTCTTTCTCTTCTTTCTTTCTCTGTCTGTCTCTCACTCTTCACTCCCCTCTCATCTCTATGTCTGTCTCTCACTCTTCACTCCCCTCTCTTATCTCTGTCTGCCTCTCACCCTTCCCTCTCTCTCTCTTCTTTCTCTCTCTGTCTGCCTCTCACCCTTCCCTCTCTCTCTCTTCTTTCTCTCTCTGTCTGCCTCTCACCCTTCCCTCTCTCTCTCTTCTTTCTCTCTCTGTCTGCCTCTCACCCTTCCCTCTCTCTCTCTTCTTTCTCTCTCTGTCTGCCTCTCACCCTTCCCTCTCTCTCTTCTTTCTCTCTCTGTCTGCCTCTCACCCTTCCCTCTCTCTCTCTTCTTTCTCTCTCTGTCTGCCTCTCACCCTTCCCTCTCTCTCTCTTCTTTCTCTCTCTGTCTACCTCTCACTCTTCCCTCTCTCTCTCTTCTTTCTCTCTCTCTCTCTCTCACTCTTCACTCCTCTCTCTTATCTCTCTGTCTGTCTCTCACTCTTCACTCCTCTCTCTTATCTCTCTGTCTCTCACTCTTCACTCCTCTCTCTTATCTCTGTCTATCTCTCATTCTTCACTCCCCTCTCTTATCTTTGTCTGTCTCTCACTCTTCACTCTCCTCTGTTATCTCTCTGTCTGCCTCTCACTTTTACCTCTCTCTCTCTCTTATCTCTCTCTCTGTCTGTCTCTCACTCTTCACTCCCCTCTCTTATCTCTCTGTCTGTCTCTCACTCTTCACTCCCCTCTCTTATCTCTCTGTCTGTCTCTCACTCTTCACTCCCCTCTCTTATCTCTCTGTCTGTCTCTCACTCTTCACTCCCCTCTCTTATCTCTCTGTCTGTCTCTCACTCTTCACTCCCCTCTCTTATCTCTCTGTCTGTCTCTCACTCTTCACTCCCCTCTCTTATCTCTCTGTCTGTCTCTCACTCTTCACTCCTCTCTCTTATCTCTCTGTCTGTCTCTCACTCTTCACTCCTCTCTCTTATCTCTCTGTCTGTCTCTCACTCTTCACTCCCCTCTCTTATCTCTCTGTCTGTCTCTCACTCTTCACTCCCCTCTCTTATCTCTCTGTCTGTCTCTCACTCTTCACTCCCCTCTCTTATCTCTCTGTCTGTCTCTCACTCTTCACTCCCCTCTCTTATCTCTCTGTCTGTCTCTCACTCTTCACTCCCCTCTCTTATCTCTCTGTCTGTCTCTCACTCTTCACTCCTCTCTCTTATCTCTCTGTCTGTCTCTCACTCTTCACTCCTCTCTCTTATCTCTCTGTCTGTCTCTCACTCTTCACTCCCCTCTCTTATCTCTCTGTCTGTCTCTCACTCTTCACTCCCCTCTCTTATCTCTCTGTCTGTCTCTCACTCTTCACTCCCCTCTCTTATCTCTCTGTCTGTCTCTCACTCTTCACTCCCCTCTCTTATCTCTCTGTCTGTCTCTCACTCTTCACTCCCCTCTCTTATCTCTCTGTCTGTCTCTCACTCTTCACTCCTCTCTCTTATCTCTCTGTCTGTCTCTCACTCTTCACTCCTCTCTCTTATCTCTCTGTCTGTCTCTCACTCTTCACTCCTCTCTCTTATCTCTCTGTCTGTCTCTCACTCTTCACTCCTCTCTCTTATCTCTCTGTCTATCTCTCATTCTTCACTCCCCTCTGTTATCTCTGTCTGCCTCTCACTTTTACCTCTCTCTCTCTCTCTCTCTCTCACTCTTCACTGCCCTCTCTTCTTTCTCTCTCTGTCTACCTCTCACTCTTCCCTCTCTCTCGTCTTTCTCTCTCTGTCTCTCACTCTTCACTCCTCTCTCTTATCTCTCCGTCTGTCTCTCACTCTTCTCTCCCCTCTCTTATCTCTCTCTCTGTCTGTCTCTCATTCTTCACTCCCCTCTTATCTTTGTCTGTCTCTCACTCTTCACTCCCCTCTGTTATCTCTCTGTCTGCCTCTCACTTTTACCTCTCTCTCACTACTTTCTCTCTCTGTCTGTCTCTCACTCTTTACTCCACTCTCTTAGCTCTCTGTCTGTCTCTCGCTCTTCACTCCCCTTTCTTATCTCTCTGCCTGCCTCTCACTCTTCCCTCTTTCTCTTCTTTCTTTCTCTGTCTGTCTCTCACTCTTCACTCCCCTCTCTTGTCTTTGTCTGTCTCTCACTCTTCACTCCCCTCTCTCGTCTTTGTCTGTCTCTCACTCTTCACTCCCCTCTCTCACTCTTCCCTCTCTCTCTCTTCTTTCTCTCTCTGTCTGCCTCTCACTCTTCCCTCTCTCTCTCTTCTTTCTCTCTCTGTCTGTCTCTCACATCTTCAATCCCCTCTCTTGTCTTTGTCTGTCTCTCGCTCTTCACTCCCCTCTCTTATCTCTCTGTCTGCCTCTCACTCTTCCCTCTCTCTCTTCTTTCTCTCTCTGTCTGTCTCTCACTCTTCCCTCTCTCTCTCTCTTCTTTCTCTCTGTCTGCCTCCCACTATTCTCTCTCTACCGTCTCTTCCCTCTCACTTTCTCTATATATAAATTCTCTCCTCCTTTAAAAGGCATCCAAGAGTGAGAGTCTGAGGGAAATAAAAGGCCCCGCTCTGCTCACATGCCGCACTTTGCTGGACTTTTGATGTATTTTTTTCCCTTGAGCCTAAAATCAGGATTGAAAGAGGACTTGTGGGATCAGAAAAACATGTCTGCTTCTTCCAGAAATAGCACCACCCCATGGTTTGTGTCTGGTATTGCACCCCAATCGCATTCATTTCCCTGAGGCTGAGCTGCAATACCCCACATAGGTCATGAACAAGAGTGGCGCTGTTTCTGGAACAAACCAGTCATGTTTTTCTCGTCTCGTACAACTCCTTAAAACTGGTTTTCCAAGACATAAAAAAACCCCGTTAAACAGGCTAAAAATGAAAGGAAATGGAATCCTCAGCTATCCCGACGGCCCCCCGTCCAGCACTGCAGTGCCGATGCCCGCTGCATGGAACCCGGAAGAAGCGCTCACATGCCGTCCATTATACACATAAACGCTCAGCCACTCACAGGCTTTAATGGTGATTCTTCTATGGCCACCAAAACCTGTAAGTTTCTGAGCGGTGGCGTGTATAATGGACGGCATGTGACCGCCTGCCACTTCCTCCAGGTTCCCTGCGGCAGGGCCACCAAGATGGGTGAGTATTCCATTTTAGTTCATTTTAAGCCCTTTTAACATTTATTTATTTAATGTCCTAGACGCTACAACACTGCAAGCAATTACCGTGTTTCCCCCGAAAATAAGACAGTGTCTTATATTAATTTTTGTTCAAAAAGGTTTAACTTTTTTACATGTATAGCTGCCTGGACACTATTTAAATTGACTTTTTTTAATTAACTGTTAGCAGGGCTTAATTTTGGAGTAGGGCTTATATTTCAAGAATCCTCAAAAAGCCTGAAAAATCATTTTGCATCCTCAAAAATTCTGGAAAATCATGCTATGTCTTATTTTTAGGGTATGTCTTAATTTCAGGGAAACAGGGTAGTAGGAGGGCGCCCTTCATTCCTACAATGTATACAGTATTTGGGGAGAGGGGTAAGTAATTTGCTCCCCAGTGCTATGTGGAGGTGTTGGCCTATATCAGGGCCCCTCTCCTCTATGCCTATACATCTCCCTCCTCCGGCTTCCTGCACCGTCCATCCTCCCGTATCCCACGCTCTCCGCTAACCACATTAATGCATACTTATCTGGATGATTCACTTAGCGGCCTTCCTGCTCCGGGGCCCAATAAACTATGTTAGGGAAAATACTGTGCGGAGAACAAACTGAATTAAAAAGCCCTTCAAGTACATAAAGTCCTGATATCGCATAATAAAAAGGCGCTTTCTGCCCGCTGAATAATCTCGCCCTCTGGGGAGTTCGTCCACCAATCCTGGAACATTTATCCGCGAAGACCTGTCACAGGTCCGTCGTGGCGAACAGTCGATGTGGTCCGGTATACACTGAACGGCCCTTTATTAGACCCCATCTAGTGGCGTTGGACTCCTTTGGACTTCATAACCGCAGCAATTCGTTGAGGTGTAGATTCCACATGGTGATGAGATCGCTCTGCAGGAATATCGGCCCCTGCGGACAGCAAGCTTCTTGCAGTTGCAGCAGATTAGATGGAGGTGCTGACATGTTCTGATAGGAAGGGGTTATTGATTCATGTTGCTTGCTCCAAATTCTGACCTCCCATCAGTATGGTGTAACAGAAATCCGGATCCATCTGACCAGGTGATACAAGTTTTGCGCTCTTTTGCCCGCTGGAGTCTTGTCTTATTGTTTCTCTTAGACACCATGGCGCTGGAACTGATCGTCTGCTGTTATAGCTCATCTGTGCTGAGAACGGCGAGGTGTATGGTCAGACACATTAATCTGAGCACCTGTGTTGTATTCGGCTGCTCCTGACTGTACAGCACCTGTTGGTCAGAAGGATTCCTGACATCCTCCTTCGACCCCTTTTGGTGACCCGTTATTTCCTTCTACAGAATCCCCTTTGGCTGGATGTTTTTCCTCGATCACGCCATTCTCTGTATACTCCCCACACCGTTACACCAGAAAACCCCACAGTTTTACATGTTATGCAATTATACTCCAGTTACTTCCAAAGCTGCAAGCAGAATTGCACTAGTCCCCTTTCATCAGAGGAAGAGTACATTACGGGAGCTCATAGTTGCGCAGTCAGCGCTCAGCATTTAGCTCACATATCCGACAGTAAACTACAATCTGCTTCCAAAGGCAGCGGTCAGGATTTTGAATGCTGCTCTGGATGTGATTGGAGCATTTTGTTCCATGGGTTCGGGTTGTATTTTAGATCTATTGTTTCTTAAAGTATTTCATCCTGTATGCTAAAAAAGTCAACTTCTTGTCACCCGTCCTAGTAGACATGTTAGTAAATACCTCAGGGTGCTCAATGGATGCCATAGATATGCTGAGCCGTCAGTATGCTCACTGTCACGTGTTTTCTTCCTTGCTGACGAGGAGCGCTGACATTGTGGTTTCTAAGCTGTACATGTGCAAAAGTAACCAGCTTCCAGTATGAGACAGGCCACGCCAAAATGGCAGCCGGCATCAGCAAATGCAGACAAGCAGGGCAGCAAGAGTCTTCCCCATCTTCCATCACTGATGTCTCTGGGGACCTGATATCAATACCAACCATGCAGAAGAAGACATTTGGAGTTAGGCATCCACACCCATTGCAGTAGGGCAAGTAGAGCCGTGGATGGGAGTAGTTATATACAATCTCCTCTATGTGTCCAGCAACTGGTGACAATCAGGTGAAATCACTGGGGGCCAAACATTTCTGTGTGTGGTATTACATGGTGGCATTCCAATGGACGGTCAACCATGCCACACATGGATGGGTTACATCCTTGTTACAGCGGGGAGTGCTGCGTGTGAAGCACACCTTCTACACCGACATGCCAAAAGTCATGGGATAGCAGTATGTAAGTTGATGATGAAGTTGTATTACCTCCGGGGATGGCTTGGGAATGCCCACAACTGTATAGGTTTTGAAGTGTTATCTTGTCAGTGAGGTTGAACACCGGCCAGCCTGCCCATGGCAAGGCGATGTGAATTATCGGAGTTCAAGCAAGTTGGTGGCATACAGATGGGGCTTTCCATTTGTGAAGCAGCATTTCCTATTCCTCGATCCACAATGCCACGTGTGTACATAGAAGGCATTACCACCCACAATAGACATGATCATGACCGGCGGCGTCTGGCTAGAACTGTCCAAAAATCACATCCCCATTCCATGCAGGAGACCCCACACACATACACTCCGCAGGTCAGTGCAGCACTCGTTAGCTTCCACAGTGCCTCTGTTATCAGCACCACACCGGACACAGCGCCTCACCTGGGCTGGTGAGGATACTAACTGGAGCCTAGAGGACTGGCAATATGTGGCATGGTCCAACGACTCAGTAGCTTCAGGCTGATGTTAAGGGTCATGTGTTAAGTAGACCCCAAGAAGCCATGGACCCCAATTGTCAACAAGGCACTGTACGGGCTGGTGGTGGCTCTATACTGGTTTTGGGTGTGTTCTCTTGGCATGGGTTGGGTATACTGGTCCTCCTAAACACATTATTGATCGATGCCGACTACGAGTCATAGCTTGGTGACCTTTTGCAGCGCTTCATGTGCTTCACCTACCACTGTAATGACAGGATAGTTCAGTAGGATAATGCAGTGTATCCAGGGGCGTAACTAAAGGCTCAGGGGCCCTGATGCAAAACATGAGCTGGGGCCCTCCCTCTATCTGTATCTGTACCCGTACCCATACCTAAACCATGCTGCACAGAGGCATAACTTGAAGCTTCTGGGCCCCAATGCAAAACCAGTAAAAGGGCCCTCAACTATAATGCTTTATTCATAGTACTGGGCTCCCTATATGGAGAAGAGAGGCCTTATGGGCCCCTAAGGCTCCTGGGCCCGGGTGCAACCGCATCCCCTGCACCCCCTATAGTTACGCCCCTGACTGTATCATTGGGCCCCAAAAACTGGTTGGAGGGACATTCTGAAGATTTCCTATGAAGGGTGCAGCCAGCACTTTCACCCAACATGAGCCCTATTGAATATTTTTGGGATGTGGTGGAAAGGACTATTCACAATGAGGTCCTTCACCTACAAATACCACGGAGCTGTGGGGGAGCTATCCATCATTCCTCTAAACCAGGGGTCCCGAACTCCAGTCCTCAGGGACCACCAACAGGTCATGTTTTCAGGATATCCTATGGTAAGAACACCTGTGGCAATGTCTGAGGCACTGACCATAATTACATCACCTGTGGAATACTGAGGAAATCCTGAAAACATGACCTGTTGGCTTTCCCTGAGGACTGGAGTTGGGGAACATTGCTTAACATCTTCCATTCACCTGTGGAATCCATGCCATGCCAAATTGCTGTACTTTATCAGACAAGAGGGGGTTCTACAGGATATGAGTTCCTGTCCCATGACTTTTGGCATGTCAGTGTATACTGCCCTGGTAGAGCATATGAAAAGTTTTCATGAGAGGAGGGAAGGGCTGAGACCTTTGCCAAGATGACAGCCGTCTGATCGCTCCATCCTTTGCCATAGCAGGAAGCGTTAACCCCGTATCGCTTTCCAGATCCCCGTTAGATCAAAGTCATCTTCATTGTTCTGCGTTAGTAAATTTGCACACAAAGTGATACACCTGCGCCGCTGTAATTACCGACTCCCGCGTCCAGGATTTCACCGTAATGAATCCTTTCTAGAATATCCGCTTGCGAAGAACACTTCAGGGGAATTACAGACTTGAAAATAACTTAGACTTAATTGCCTTTAGAAGCGTCTCGCGTCTCTCGCCGTCGTTCTCTCTGATGCATTTTGTTGAAATATTCTGATAATGAATAGGAAAATCAGAGAATTAAACAGGAAGAGTCATTTAATTTTGCCGAGTGAGAACGCGGAGCGCCCGTGCGGCCTTATCTGTTCCTTCTCAGAACGAATCGCCAACATCTGTTATTTACAACGTCCATGAATACCATATTGTATAGCTGTATACTCCCACGATGCACCTGGGTTGTCATGTAAGTATTGCTGCCTTAGTGTAGAAGTGTACAGTACACTGAATGGCGCCTCTATTAGAGCCTGGCCGTCTCAGGATCGGTGCTCCTACATGGAAATTCTCCCCGTGACCCCGGAGTGTGGCATAAAGTCATGTGACAAGTTTTCTGTGGATCAGTTTCAGTGTGAACGCACATTAGATGGGAAAATCCAGCGATCTGAGCCACTTCAACAAAGTCGGGTCATCGGGAGAGTATACTGAGAATGGCGTGATCAAGGAAAAAGACCCATTGAAAGAGATACTGCAGAAGGAAACAACTCATCACCAGAAGGGGTCAGAGGAGGATGTCAGGAATTATTCAGACAACAGGCACTGCACAGTCAAGAGCAGCCGAATACAAGACTGGTGCCCCAAGTAACGTGTCCGAATATACAACTCATCATGCCTTAGCACGGATGGTCTATAACAGCAGACGATCAGCTCCAGCGCCATTGTGTCTAAGAGAAAGACAAGACTCCAGGGGGCAAAAGAGCGCAAAAATTGTATCCCTGAGCAGCGGAAAAACATCTCCTGGTCAGATGGACCCAGATTCCTGTAGCCCCGTGCTGATGGGAGGTCAGAATTTGGTGCAAGCACCATGAATCAATTACCCCTTCCTGTCCACAGGGGCCGATATTCCTGCAGAACGATTTCCTCACCTAGTGGAATCTACACCACAATGAATTGCTGCGGTTCTGAAGGCCAAAGGACTCCGACGCTGCTAGATCGGGGCTCCATGTCAGAGAGAAGTGACATGAAAAAATCTCCTAGACATGAAGAAGAGTGAGGAAGGAAATGTCAGTGTAAACCTGCAAGCAGATGGGTGACCTTACACAGCGCTCCGCAATGGCTGACAACGAAATTTCCTTTTATATTTATAGTCAGAGGAGCAGCTCTGGAGCACAAACTGCTGCACTAATAGTCCTCTGTAATTCAACAGCACAAATCTCTCTCCTGTCCTGATAGTTTGTTGCAGTGTATCAGTGCAGATTGTCTGGACTGGATACAATTGTAACAAACTCTTAGCTGTGAGTAGTAGAAGGTCTGGAGGGGTTTTCAGAAACGTCTCATAAACAAGAATGTTCTCATTCACTGAGAGCAAGCAAAGATCTTGAAAACGGGGCAATATTGAAACAGAAAGGGGAATATTTAGTAAGGCTGGGTCTTCATACGCTAGTCTTAGTTTAGGGCTATATGACGACTCGTAGTTGTGCAGCAGTAGATCTGAGCTGCTTTTAGGGCAAAGTTACATTAAAAAAGCATGAAGAAAAAGAAAAGGAAAAAAAAGGGAAAAAAGGAAAAGAAAAGGAAAAAAGAAGTACGAAGGGAACAGAAGCTTTTCTCCTCACCGTCCTTTTTCCTAATTCTTCCTTTTCTTTTCTCTTCTTCCTTCTACTTATTTTTTCTGCTTTTTACTTGCTCTTCTTCTTCTTTTAGCGCTTCGCACCCAAATGAGCTTTTAGCAAAGTTCAACTCAAAGTAGAGTTGGACTGTTACGATTTCCTCAGCGCTAGTCAAAAATCCAACCCTGCTGGATTTCTATGTAATTACATTTACTATCATTAGTTGTCACTGAGAGCCTGATATGTGCGATCTTAAAGGGGACGTTTGGGATTTTGAGCACTTTTTCTATTGATGACCTCTCCTCAGGATAGAACGTGAATAAATGATTGGTATGCTCTCGCAATCCTTACTGATCAGCTGGTTCCTAGCGCCACTGTCAATGTGATCAGCACTGGAAGCATATAGCGCTGTCAACATTGCAGTGGCTCAGTTTGGTACTGCAGACACCGCTCTCATTGAATTCAATGGGCGCTGTGCAATACCAACCCAAGCCACTGCACTAC
This sequence comes from Eleutherodactylus coqui, assembly GCF_035609145.1. Taxonomy (NCBI): domain Eukaryota; kingdom Metazoa; phylum Chordata; class Amphibia; order Anura; family Eleutherodactylidae; genus Eleutherodactylus; species Eleutherodactylus coqui. The sequence continues at coordinate 17,672,294 of NC_089842.1, forward strand.
AGACAGCGTGATCTGCTTCTGGCTCTGGCCATACTAACAGTGGTACTGGGAATCAGCTGGCTGGTGGGAATCTTAGGCGTCAGCCCCCCCCCCCCCCCCCCACCAATCATCTATTGATGACCTATCCTAAGTTTAAAGTGCACTGCAGTAATATGCTCCAAATTTTCTAAGAGACGCATGCTTTTTAATAAATTCCATGCTTCTTTGGCTGTGCTAAAGACAGAAAATAAAATCTATGACCGGTATTATATGCAGGGTCGAGCTAAAATGTGCGCTATTTTTTGTCTTTAGGAATAGTAAATAGAAACGCTCTTACCACGCCCCTCCCAGTTACCACGCCCACTTTTCAGAAGTTATGAAAAAAACTAATCACAGTGCAAATACGACGTACGCCATGGTTTCTAATTTTTGTATACCCTAAAAGTGACGCAGATCTCTCCACAAAGACTATTGCAAAACGTTTCCTCCCACACTGATTAAAAGGTTTGTGCGGGATTAGAAAATCGTAACAAAGTCAGCGCCGGGCCGGGGTTGTGTCCAGTACTGGAGCTAGGCTCCTCTGAAGTGAATAGAGCTGAGCTGCAATACCGCACATAACCTGTGGACAGGTGTGGCGCTGTTTTTGGAGGAAAGCAGCCATGTTTTTCTAATCCTGGCCTGAAACTGGAAGATCCCTTTAAACGTTGAGATTTGTGGAGCTCCTCGATGTCACCTGCAAAGGTCAAGCTGCAGCGCGAGCTATTATCAAAGCCATAAAGCGGCGCCCACAAGACACATATCTGCTAAGTCCTCCGCCTGACATTTAAAGAGCACCGGCGAGGTAAGCGATTACAGGGAAGACAACAAGTAAATGTGCGCTGGCTTATATAAAAGTACGCAGCTCGGCGCCGAAAATGTTTTATTTCATTATTTTTTCTTTACGATAACAAGAAAAATCAGAGAAGTAAAAAGAACGTCGAGAATCCATTACAGCCCGCCGCAGAATCCATCAGCATATCAATGACATCCCGCAGGTTCCCTCGCCGTGGGTGACAGTGAGCGCGGGAGGCAATGTCACCAGTAATTCTCCCCGCTGGAGTCGTTCAAGCGAATCCCTCACAATCAGACAACAATTTGCTGATAAGAAACTGGTGACAGTGCGGCAGGTAGACGCGGAGACGTGTTCCTCTGCAGCCGCGCCAATGATCAGCTATATGCTACATTCACTCTGCAATCAGATTGCGAAGGAGGAATCACAAATCAGCAATTGGATCATGGAGATGACCCCAGAGCAGGCCACAGGCTGGTTTATGAATAGAATGCCATAACTACAGTAAAGACTGACACTTAGGCCAGCTGCACATGACCAAGTCAGATTCTGCATGCGGTAGCCTACAGCGGAATCCAACCCTGTGCCCTGCTGGCATCTGTGCTTACCTGTCTTTTCTTCTCCTTTTTTGTACTGTGGCTGGTTCACACGGCGAGCCGTTGGACATGTGCGGTATAGTTTTGTTTTTTTAAATTCCCTGCTTTTATAATCCATAGGGATAACATTACAAACATTTGCGCAGAATCTTCCACACGTTCGGCAGTGGGATGTTCAATTCTCTGCTTGCTTTGACGGAGGTTTTCTGGGGACTTATAAATGATCAGGAGGAGGGAATTGAGGGGAAACTGATCAAATTTGCAGACGACACAAAGCTAGGAGGGATAGCTAACCCTAGGGAAGAGAGGAAGAGTATTCAAAAAGATCTGGAAAAGCTTGAACAGTGGGCAGCGACTAACAGAATGGTATTTAACAAGGAGAAATGCAAAGTCCTACATCTGGGCAAGAAAAATGAAGAAAGCACATACAGAATGGGAGGAACTGGGCTAAGCAGCAGCACATGTGAAAAAGATTTGGGTATACTAATAGATCATAGACTGAACATGAGTCAACAATGTGATGCAGCAGCCAAAAAGGCAAACACAATTCTGGGATATATTAAGAGAAGCATAGAGTCTAGATCACATGAGGTCATTATCCCCCTCTACTCTTCCTTGGTCAGACCTCATCTGGAATACTGTGTCCAGTTCTTTAGAGACCCCACTTTAAAAAAGACATCGACAAACTAGAGCAAGTTCAGAGAAGAGTTACCAAGATGGTGAGCGGTCTGCAAACCCTGTGCTATGAGGAACGGTTAAAGGATCTGGGAATGTTTAGCTTGCAGAAGAGAAGGCTGAGAGGAGACTTAAAAGCTGTCTACAAATATCTGAAGGGCTGTCACAGTGCAGAGGGATCAGCCCTATTCTCATCTGCACAAGGAAAGACCAGAAGCAATGGGATGAAACTGAAAGGGAGGAGGCACAAATCAGATATTAGACAGTGAGGGTGATCAATGAGTGGAACAGGTTACCACAGGAGGTGGAGAGTTCTCCTTCAATGGAAGTGTTCAAACAAAGGCTGGACAAATATCTGTCTGGGATGATTTAGTACACTGAGCACGGGGTTGGACCCGATGACCCTGGAGGTCCCTTCCAACTCTACCATTCTAGGATTCTATGACTTCCCACAGGACTCGCACGGACGTGCTCCGTTGTTTCCATACTTACTGCTGGACAGCCAGATGATTTTTGCTTACAGATGCAACCTTTTTCCCTAAAACCAGAGCACCACTTATGAATTGTGCGCCCGATGGGCGGAGCTTCACCAAACATTGTTGGAAAATTATGTTGGACACTAAAAGCAGACTGGGAGACGTGAAAATCAAGGACACAAAATGCTCTCCAGTCTTGGTTAGCAGCCATATTATCTCATATCCCCTTGGTGACAAAGAATAAAACTATCGGCCTCATTTAGCGAAACTGTCTACCATAAGTCGTCCCTTGCTGCCCATAGCAGCCAATCACAGCACAGCTTTCATTCTGCCTCAGTTACTTGAGAGTTATGTGTTGCTATGGGCAACAAGGACGTCGTACTGTTAGACAGTTTTGTATCTGAGTGTCGTTAAACATGAGTTATGGGGTCTCCCATCAGGGGATCATATGTAATAACCCAGCATGTGTGATTATCGTCTGGATGTCAATCCCGTCCTCCAACACTTCTAGATTGTGCAGTTTCTCCAAAAAAGAAGACCTCCAGCAAGTTACCTTCTCCGGTACGACATCCTCACAGCGCAGGGTACAATTAATAAGGATGCTCTGGCTGGTACTATCTATCAGAGATGTGAGAAAGTGTGGCTGGCTTAAATCACGGAGCCACTCTATGGTTGGGATACTTAATGGAGGCACTCTATGGTTGGGATACTTAAGAGGGACATTCTATGGTTGGGGTTGTTAATCAGGGCACTCTGTGGTTGGGATTCTTAGTGGAGACACTCTATGGTTGGGATACTTAAGAGGGACATTCTATGGTTGGGGTTGTTAATCAGGGCACTCTGTGGTTGGGATTCTTAGTGGGGACACTCTATGGTTGGGAGTATTAATGAGGGCACTATGATTGGAATACTTAATGATGGTACTCTATGGTTAGGATTCTTAATGGAGCCACTCTATGGTTAGGATTATTAATCAGGGCACTCTATGGTTGGGATACTTAATGGAGGCACTCTATGGTTAGGGTTGTTAATCAGGGCAATCTATGGTTGGGATTCTTGATGATAGCACTCTATGGTTGGGATTCTTAATGGAGCCACTCTATGGTTGGGGTTGTTAATCAGGGCACTCTGTGGTTGGGATTCTTGATGATGGCACTCTATGGTTAGGGTTGTTAATCAGGGCAATCTATGGTTGGGATTCTTGATGATGGCACTCTATGGTTGGGATTCTTGATGATGGCACTCTATGGTTGGGATTCTTAATGGAGCCACTCTATGGTTGGGGTTGTTAATCAGGGCACTCTGTGGTTGGGATTCTTAGTGGTGGCACTCTACTGTTGGGAGTATTAATGAGGGCACTATATGGTTAAGGCTACATGGGCGTGAATCTCGCATGAGTTTTGTGTGTTGTAAGAGGCACAAAACTCATGCAAGTATAAACTCCATTCTTTTGAATGGAGTTATTCACTTGAATGATTTTTCCCCTCCTGCGAGGTTAACAATTGCTGTGTCCTCCGTTTTTGACGTTCCTCCAGAACGCTGCACCCATTGTTTTCAATGCGACCTTTACAGACATCGCATGGGACTCGTATGCCGTCCAATGTGAATGCGAGTGCGATGTGATGTTTCCCATTGAAATCAATAGGATACAGTTGCGATCCTCCGACACGCATGAAACACGTCCCGAGGATTGCAATTTCACAGGAGCGATGCAAGGCTTTTTTGAATGAAAAATGCCCCTCACCCACGTGTGAAACGCACATCTCGGCCTGATATCGAGCTCGTCCGTGTGGATGGGTTATTATTGGGTCCCTATGTGGTTGTTAATAATAATGGGGGTACACTATGGTTGGGGTTATTCATAAGGGCTGTGTGGAATAATGAGCACTCTATGATTGGGATTATTAATCAGGGCCCCCTATGGTTGGAAATATTAATGAGAACGCACTATGGTTGGGATTGTCAATGGGGCACTATATGGTTGGCGCTATCAATGTTCATTCTGTGGTTAGAATTCTTTATGTGGGCACTATTAGGGCCCCCACCGTGGTTGGGATCATTAATGGGGCACTGTTTGTTTGGCATTATTAGTGGAGGTATTCTGATTATATTATGTAATTGCCCTAGGAATACTCCGGGTCATACATACACAATTCTAATTGCCAAAGGCAAAGAATACCCATGGGTGATATCCCCTAAAATATCATCTGAATACTTTATTATGCACAAAGACATCCAATAATGGTGATAACAAACGAGATGAGACCAGCAGTCATCAGTTCGTATCATGTGTGTAATTGTGCATATGCCCACTAAGGGCTCTTTCACATGGGCGTTGGTGTTTTTACCTTTGCCTGCTGGCACCATAAAAACGCGTGAACGGGCACACAAAGCTAACGTTTATGCGCACGTTTAGATGGCGCAGGCCCGGCGCATGTACGCCGAGCCCGCGATGCCATCGGGCGGGAAGAGACAGTTTAACTCTGCTAAACTGTCTCCCCCTCGCCAGCTCTCAGCAATGGGAGGAAACGGGAGCTTAGCTCCTGCCCCTTGTCAGCAGGAGCTTAGCATTTAGCTCCGCCTTTGATCCGCCCCTTCCCATTGCAAACAGCCGGCAAGGGGCGAAGAGGAGGAGGGAAGGGGGTGGGGGTTTAGCAGTCATGCTGCTAGACTCCCTCCCTTCTCCGGCCGCTATCATGGGCTCCCATAGGAGTCTATGCAGCAGCCGACGTATTCCGGCCAGGAAAGATAGTTCCAGGACTATCTTTCCTGGCCGGTAGAAAAGCGCCCGGTGATATATTGGCCGCCTGGGCACTTTTATGCCGCAGGAATACACCCGTGTGATCTGATGCATTGGAAACCAATGTATCAGATGGTAGAGTATATCGGTCAACCATGAAACCGGCATCCAATATACGCTCGTGTGAATAAGCTTTTCTCTTGAGCGGGCAGGTACTCGCTAAGGACAATGCTCGCTCATCTCTAGTAGTGACATACAGCGCTGGATTCGGTTTTCTGACTGCACCCTGTATAATATCACATGATGTGGAATTCATAAGCTTTAAGCCGCCGTCCCCGGGATTACTGCGTGATGAGGCCTGAGCTGTATTTACGGACATCACCTCCGCCCGCTGCTCCAAACTCAATCTTCCCAATGACAGTGAAGTCTTTACTAAGTCTTGAAGTGAAGTGACGGAACAATTTACAGCCATTTCTTTGATTTACTGACATGTGTTGAAGGTTTGTATGCGGGTCCCTGCTGCGTCTTTCGCTCTGAACCGCGACATGTCAATAGCTGCGACTGTACGGGCGAGAGAAACACTGAATAAACAGGGGGGGGAGGAGAGGAGTGGGCGTAGAATGCAACTTTCTAATATACATTGAACTTCTACTCTTTACCAATTTTAAAATCTCTGATTGCTGTCAGTGAATCCCCAGCACAAGTGTGAAAGCAATAAATTAAAATAGACAATGAATGGTGTGAAAACAATTGGACCTAAAATAAATACATGAATACCGAAAATATATTAAATAGACATATAACAAATAATGCTAAAAATATGGAGGCCAGTGGCGTGTGATATGTCTCATGGCGCAGGATCAGACACAAGGCGAAAATAAAAGGGGACATTTATTAATGGCCCTGTGCCACAATCCTGGTGTTTAAGTCGCATTTTGTTTTTTTCTTCCTCCTGCGCTGCCCAGCCACTTTTCCGAAAAATGGGCAGGGCTTTGGAGAGAGGGCGTGGCCACCCTGGATCGACATATTTATGCATAATTTACTCCGCAGTCTGGCGTATGTTATTGCAGAAATGTACGCCCGCTCAGGATCATTTCTGTCTAGTTGCACGGAAGAAGCGAGAATGCATCAAATCCATTAGGAGGAGTGCGCCTCTTCATGTATTCAGCGCACCAATCTTTCTAAGCCCGATGCGGGAAATTCCAGTCTAAATACTAAAAATGGAAATGAGTGATAAAGTGAGCGAAAAATCGAGAATTAAACCTGTCAAATAAATGATAAAATATATACTGATACATACAAACATCTGTATACACGCTCGTTGTCAGTACACGCCTCCCCTAGAAGTTGTCGGATGGAACTTTCTCTGTGATTGCAACATTAATATAAGTAAGTGATTATAATATCAGAGCAAAAGCATCATTTATTATGGCGAACCGACCGCTTGTAGGGAGGCTCTAGTACCCTGTTGTACCGCCTCTAGCTTGGATACAAGATGTGATACAGGTGGGCATGGAGGCTCTAGTACCCTGTTGTACAGCCTCTAATTTGGATACAAGATGTACTATGGGGGGCATGGAGGCTCTAGTAGCCTGTTGTACCGCCTCTACCTTGGATATATGAGGTGATTCGGGGGGCATGGAGGCTCTAGTCCTTGTTGTACCCCCTCTAGCTTGGATACAAGATGTACTATTGGGGCATAGAGGCTCTAGTACCCTGTTGTACTGCCTCTACCTTGGATATATGAGGTGATTCGGGGGGCATGGAGGCTCTAGTCCTTGTTGTACCCCCTCTAGCTTGGATACAAGATGTACTATGGGGGGCATGCAGGCTCTAGTATCCTGTTGTACCGCCTCTAGCTTGGATACATGAGGTGATTCGGGGGGCATGGAGGCTCTTGTACCCTGTTGTACCACCCCTAGCTTGGATACAAGATGTGATAGGGGGGCATGGAGGCTCTAGTACCCTGTTGTACCGCCTCTAGTTGGATACAAGATGTACTATGGGGGGCATGGAGACTCTAGTATCCTGTTGTACCACCTCTAGCTTGGATACAAGATGTGATACAGGGGGCATGGAGGCTCTGGTACCCTCTTGTACTGCCTCTAGCTTGGATACAAGATTTAATATGAATGGCATGGAGGCTCTAGTACCCTGTTGTACCACCTTTGTTTGGATACGCCACTCTGTAGCATCCAGTTTCATGGCTCATGACACCACTGCAAACAGAGGGTGTCAAAGGCCGTATATGTAATGGGCGCCACAAGACCAAATATCCTTTAGCTAAGTGACTGTAAATGGTTCTGGCAGACACAGGGGTATAACGATGGCGCCCCCTGTCTCTGGATGGCAGACAATGAAACAGTTGATGCTGCTGGTGCTTGTCAGACGAACAGACAATCCTGGTGGGCTGTCGGGGGTGTCCTGAGCTCGTGGAAAATATACGAAAAAGTGGCAAAGACCATAGACTTGACAAAGACCAAAGGAGGTCTTATTTCACCATTTATGCTGCCACTTTTTCATATATTTTCCATGGTCTTTGGAAGGGAGCTGAAGGTTCAAATCTTGTATAGTGGCTATGCATTTTCCCACCACACCATATTGAGACTTCTCTGCTGTGAGTGCTGCTGGACCCTGCATTTTTCCATTTGAGGAGTCCTGAGCCCAGTCACCTTGTGTGCCCTCACACATCCACTGGTCCCAACACCTCCTAACAGTCTGGTCAGACGCTCCTCTCTACTGGTGGTCTCTAGGGGGTCCTGCGCCCGGTCACCTTGTGTGCCCTCCCACATCCACTGCTCCCAACGCCTCCTAACAGTCTGGTCAGACGCTCCTCTCTGCTGGTGGTCTCTAGGGGGTCCTGAGCCTGGTCACCGTGTGTGCCCTTACACATCCACTGGTCCCGACACCTCTTAACAGTCTGGTCAGACGCTCCTCTCTACTGGTGGTCTGTAGGGGGCGTCGTGAGCCCGGTCACCTTGTGTGCCCTCACACATCCACTGGTCCCAACGCCTCCTAACAGTCTGGTCAGACGCTCCTCTCTACTGGTGGTCTCTAGGGGGTCCTGCGCCCGGTCACCTTGTGTGCCCTCACACATCCACTGGTCCCAACGCCTCCTAACAGTCTGGTCAGACGCTCCTCTCTACTGGTGGTTTCTAGGGGGTCCTGAGCCCAGTCATCGTGTGTGCCCTTACACATCCACTGGTCCCAACACCTCTTAACAGTCTGGTCAGATGCTCCTCTCTACTGGTGGTCTCTAGGGGGTCCTGCGCCCGGTCACCTTGTGTGCCCTCCCACATCCACTGCTCCCAACGCCTCCTAACAGTCTGGTCAGACGCTCCTCTCTGCTGGTGGTCTCTAGGGGGTCCTGAGCCTGGTCACCGTGTGTGCCCTTACACATCAACTGGTCCCAACACCTCTTAACAGCCTGGTCAGAGGCTCCTCTCTACTGGTGGTCTCTAGGGGGTCCTGCGCCCGGTCACCTTGTGTGCCCTCACACACCCACTGGTCGCAACGCCTCCTAACAGTCTGGTCAGATGCTCCTCTCTACTGGTGGTCTCTAGGGGGTCCTGAGCCTGATCACTGTGTGTGCCCTTACACATCCACTGGTCCCAACACCTCTTAACAATCTGGTCAGATGCTCCACTCTACTGGTGGTCTCTAGGGGGTCCTGCGCCCGGTCACCTTGTGTGCCCTCACACATCCACTGGTCCCAACGCCTCCTAACAGTCTGGTCAGACGCTCCTCTCTACTGGTGGTCTCTAGGGGGTCCTGAGCCCAGTCATCGTGTGTGCCCTTACACATCCACTGGTCCCAACACCTCTTAACAGTCTGGTCAGACGCTCCTCTCTACTGGTGGTCTGTAGGGGGCGTCCTGAGCCCGGTCACCTTGTGTGCCCTTTTAATCCACTGGTCCCAACACCTCTTAACAGTCTGGTCAGACGCTCCTCTCTACTGGTGGTCTCTAGGGGGTCCTGAGCCTGGTCACCGTGTGTGCCCTTACACATCAACTGGTCCCAACACCTCTTAACAGCCTGGTCAGAGGCTCCTCTCTACTGGTGGTCTCTAGGGGGTCCTGCGCCCGGTCACCTTGTGTGCCCTCACACATCCACTGGTCCCAACGCCTCCTAACAGTCTGGTCAGACGCTCCTCTCTACTGGTGGTCTCTAGGGGGTCTTGAGCCTGGTCACCGTGTGTGCCCTTACACATCCACTGGTCCCAACACCTCTTAACAGTCTGGTCAGATGCTCCTCACTACTGGTGGTCTCTAGGGGGTCCTGCGCCCGGTCACCTTGTGTGCCCTCCCACATCCACTGCTCCCAACGCCTCCTAACAGTCTGGTCAGACGCTCCTCTCTGCTGGTGGTCTCTAGGGGGTCCTGAGCCTGGTCACCGTGTGTGCCCTTACACATCCACTGGTCCCAACACCTCTTAACAGTCTGGTCAGACGCTCCTCTCTACTGGTGGTCTGTAGGGGGCGTCCTGAGCCCGGTCACCTTGTGTGCCCTCACACATCCACTGGTCCCAACGCCTCCTAACAGTCTGGTCAGACGCTCCTCTCTACTGGTGGTCTCTAGGGGGTCCTGCGTCCGGTCACCTTGTGTGCCCTCACACATCCACTGGTCCCAACGCCTCCTAACAGTCTGGTCAGACGCTCCTCTCTACTGGTGGTCTCTAGGGGGTCCTGAGCCCAGTCATCGTGTGTGCCCTTACACATCCACTGGTCCCAATACCTCTTAACAGTCTGGTCAGATGCTCCTCTCTACTGGTGGTCTCTAGGGGGTCCTGCGCCCGGTCACCTTGTGTGCCCTCCCACATCCACTGCTCCCAACGCCTCCTAACAGTCTGGTCAGACGCTCCTCTCTGCTGGTGGTCTCTAGGGGGTCCTGAGCCTGGTCACCGTGTGTGCCCTTACACATCAACTGGTCCCAACACCTCTTAACAGCCTGATCAGAGGCTCCTCTCTACTGGTGGTCTCTAGGGGGTCCTGCGCCCGGTCACCTTGTGTGCCCTCACACATCCACTGGTCGCAACGCCTCCTAACAGTCTGGTCAGATGCTCCTCTCTACTGGTGGTCTCTAGGGGGTCCTGAGCCTGGTCACTGTGTGTGCCCTTACACATCCACTGGTCCCAACACCTCTTAACAATCTGGTCAGATGCTCCTCTCTACTGGTGGTCTCTAGGGGGTCCTGCGCCCGGTCACCTTGTGTGCCCTCACACATCCACTTGTCCCAACGCCTCCTATCAGTCTGGTCAGACGCTCCTATCTACCGGTGGTCTCTAGGGGGTCCTGAGCCCAGTCATCGTGTGTGCCCTTACACATCCACTGGTCCCAACACCTCTTAACAGTCTGGTCAGACGCTCCTCTCTACTGGTGGTCTGTAGGGGGCGTCCTGAGCCCGGTCACCTTGTGTGCCCTTTTAATCCACTGGTCCCAACACCTCTTAACAGTCTGGTCAGACGCTCCTCTCTACTGGTGGTCTCTAGGGGGTCCTGAGCCTGGTCACCGTGTGTGCCCTTACACATCAACTGGTCCCAACACCTCTTAACAGCCTGGTCAGAGGCTCCTCTCTACTGGTGGTCTCTAGGGGGTCCTGCGCCCGGTCACCTTGTGTGCCCTCACACATCCACTGGTCCCAACGCCTCCTAACAGTCTGGTCAGACGCTCCTCTCTACTGGTGGTCTCTAGGGGGTCTTGAGCCTGGTCACCGTGTGTGCCCTTACACATCCACTGGTCCCAACACCTCTTAACAGTCTGGTCAGATGCTCCTCACTACTGGTGGTCTCTAGGGGGTCCTGCGCCCGGTCACCTTGTGTGCCCTCCCACATCCACTGCTCCCAACGCCTCCTAACAGTCTGGTCAGACGCTCCTCTCTGCTGGTGGTCTCTAGGGTGTCCTGAGCCTGGTCACCGTGTGTGCCCTTACACATCCACTGGTCCCAACACCTCTTAACAGTCTGGTCAGACGCTCCTCTCTACTGGTGGTCTGTAGGGGGCGTCCTGAGCCCGGTCACCTTGTGTGCCCTCACACATCCACTGGTCCCAACGCCTCCTAACAGTCTGGTCAGACGCTCCTCTCTACTGGTGGTCTCTAGGGGGTCCTGCGCCCGGTCACCTTGTGTGCCCTCACACATCCACTGGTCCCAACGCCTCCTAACAGTCTGGTCAGACGCTCCTCTCTACTGGTGGTCTCTAGGGGGTCCTGCGCCCGGTCACCTTGTGTGCCCTCCCACATCCACTGCTCCCAACGCCTCCTAACAGTCTGGTCAGACGCTCCTCTCTGCTGGTGGTCTCTAGGGGGTCCTGAGCCTGGTCACCGTGTGTGCCCTTACACATCAACTGGTCCCAACACCTCTTAACAGCCTGGTCAGAGGCTCCTCTCTACTGGTGGTCTCTAGGGGGTCCTGCACCCGGTCACCTTGTGTGCCCTCACACATCCACTGGTCGCAACGCCTCCTAACAGTCTGGTCAGATGCTCCTCTCTACTGGTGGTCTCTAGGGGGTCCTGAGCCTGGTCACTGTGTGTGCCCTTACACATCCACTGGTCCCAACACCTCTTAACAATCTGGTCAGATGCTCCTCTCTACTGGTGGTCTCTAGGGGGTCCTGCGCCCGGTCACCTTGTGTGCCCTCACACATCCACTTGTCCCAACGCCTCCTAACAGTCTGGTCAGACGCTCCTATCTACCGGTGGTCTCTAGGGGGTCCTGAGCCCAGTCATCGTGTGTGCCCTTACACATCCACTGGTCCCAACACCTCTTAACAGTCTGGTCAGACGCTCCTCACTACTGGTGGTCTCTAGGGGGTCCTGCGCCCGGTCACCTTTTGTGCCCTCCCACATCCACTGGTCCCAATGCCTCCTAATAGTCTGGTCAGATGCTCCTCTCTGCTGGTGGTCTCTAGGGGGTCCTGAGCCTGGTCACCGTGTGCGCCCTTACACATCCACTGGTCCCAACACCTCTTAACAGTCTGGTCAGACGCTCCTCTCTACTGGTGGTCTGTAGGGGGCGTCCTGAGCCCGGTCACCTTGTGTGCCCTTACACATCCACTGGTCCCAACACCTCTTAACAGTCTGGTCAGACGCTCCTCTCTACTGGTGGTCTCTAGGGGGTCCTGAGCCTGGTCACCGTGTGTGCCCTTACACATCAACTGGTCCCAACACCTCTTAACAGTCTGGTCAGAGGCTCCTCTCTACTGGTGGTCTCTAGGGGGTCCTGCGCCCGGTCACCTTGTGTGCCCTCACACATCCACTGGTCGCAACGCCTCCTAACAGTCTGGTCAGATGCTCCTCTCTACTGGTAGTCTCTAGGGGGTCCTGAGCCTGGTCACTGTGTGTGCCCTTACACATCCACTGGTCCCAACACCTCTTAACAATCTGGTCAGATGCTCCTCTCTACTGGTGGTCTCTAGGGGGTCCTGCGCCCGGTCACCTTGTGTGCCCTCCCACATCCACTGGTCCCAACGCCTCCTAACAGTCTGGTCAGACGCTCCTCTCTACTGGTGGTCTCTAGGGGGTCCTGAGCCTGGTCACCGTGTGTGCCTTTACACATCCACTGGTCCCAACACCTCTTAACAGTCTGGTCAGATGCTCCTCTCTACTGGTGGTCTCTAGGGGGTCCTGCGCCCGGTCACCTTGTGTGCCCTCACACATCCACTGGTCCCAACACCCCCTAACAGTCTGGTCAGACGCTCCTCTCTACTGGTGGTCTCTAGGGGGTCTTGAGCCTGGTCACCGTGTGTGCCTTTACACATCCACTGGTCGCAACACCTCTTAACAGTCTGGTCAGACGCTCCTCACTACTGGTGGTCTCTAGGGGGTCCTGCGCCCGGTCATCTTGTGTGCCCTCACACATCCACTGGTCCCAACACCTCTTAACAGTCTGGTCAGACGCTCCTCACTACTGGTGGTCTGTCGGGGGGTCCTGAGCCCGATCACCATGTGTGCCCTTACACATCCACTGGTCCCAACACCTCTTAACAGTCTGGTCAGACGGTCCTCTCTACTGGTGGGCTGTAGGGAGCGTCCTGAGCCCAGTCACCTTGTGTGCCTTCACACATCCACTGGTCCGAACACCTCCTAACAGTCTGGTCACATGCTCCTCTCTACTGGTGATCTGTAGGGGGTCCTGAGCCCGGTCACCTTGTGTGCCCTCATACATCCACGGGTCCCAACACCCCCTAACAGTCTGGTCAGAACTGCCAATGGGGGACAATTCATGTATACGACCCTCCAGCTTCTCCCATCCCAATGATGCGCCCCTCTCAGACTCGGGTAACGGGGTGAAATCTCTTCTCTACGTCGTAGAGGCTTCTAGTGGTCAACAAGCTCTACACAAACGAGGTCACTGCACACAAGGAGCCTCTTATAGGTCAAGGGGGAACCACTTTTAGGGTCTCCGGTGACAAGACCGTCCATGTAGTCACCACAACTCTCATCATTTACTTATATGCCTGAGATGGAACTGCAGGACGGGTTCTGCAGCAAAACATAACTTCTTCTCGGGGACGGATTTATTTGAGAAGGAGTGTATATAAAATTGCATGATTGCTAAAAATAAGAGATATAAATGGAAGGTGATCATCGCTATTCCATATCATATAGAAAGATTTTACCGGTGCCTATGAAACCTAATGACTCATGCTGCTGCATTATGATGGAGGCATAATTATGAAGAAGCGGTGTATAGTGATGGACCTAATTACATATTCCACTAAAATTCATTAACTGGAATTCCTGCTAACAATGTTATGATGCCATAATAGGTAATTCATGAAGTCACAAACAAGGACAAACAAGGACGGTAGAAAAGGCGGTATACATGGATGGTATGATATACTGAAGGCTACTATACTGTCACAGAGAAAAACAGGTATGGTCGATAATAAATGGAGGAATGGAAATGTGCAGGTGAATAAACTAATCGGTGGCCAAGCACAAACATGGGCGGTATTCAACCTCACTCAGAAGATAAAACCCTACAACGTAAACAGGTGGGGGCGCTCTCGAGCCATCACCTGAAGTAACATTACTCCGTCATCAATTTACAACCTGCTATCCCATGACTTTTGGCATGTCGGTGTATTATGTAACATACACCCCAGCTGCTGTAGAGCCTCTTTGGGGGGAAAAAAATAGAGGTTCTGCAGCAGCAGATTATCTAACATAAAGCATAGCGCTCCAGGAAAGGCAGTTATTGTGTTGTCAGAAGAGGGTGAATGTTGGGCACAATGTACCCACTTCACCGTAGATTAGCACAGAGGCTTCTGGATACTATCCATTAGTCTGACAGCTGATGCAAGCCACAATCACCCATCAGTGTGAGATATTGGAGGCGACCCGAGCAGATGTATAGATCTGATGCCATCTATTGACCGGCTGCAGGAAGGCGCCTCCGTTCCGCCCGAGGATTGACATGTAAATCCTCAGCCTTATTATTTTCCAAGACTGACACCTGCGTCACTTGGAGCCGGCTCATTAATCTACGATATGGCATTGGACATGGCAGCTACAGCGGCTCACAAGCTGCAGCAGCGGAGTCTTTAGGGCAATGAGTAAATAAGACGGCTATTGGTAAATCTCAATATTGTGAAATCTTAAGATTTTGGCTGCCAAGTCTATTCTTCTGGATTAGGAAGTGGTCTCTGCTAATGTATAGAGCGCGGGGTCATATAGACAGAGCACGACTTATAAGCCCTGAACACATGCAGTCACCCATAATCAAGACGTGACCAAGACATCGGCAGAAACGGCACAAGGCTGAAGGAATGTCTTCCACCGTCTTGGCTGAGTCTCCGCTCTCGGTCCGTAGTTCCATCCTCTCGCAGCTGCCTGAGGACATGTTAAATTGGGATTAGTAGACCTCGTTGAGCCATTTCACAGGAAGATTTAATTGTTTCTTAAAAGCATTGACGTAACGCAAGCAGAAGGAGCGGCTGAGCGGGGCTGGAGAAACCGTAAGGAAGGCATTAAGTGAAAGGATGGCGAGTGTTTAACCTCAGCGGCTTCTCGTATTCAGCTTCTGCCTTCGTTGGTGTAGAAAGCTCAGACTCACATGATGAACATCAGCTTTAACTATAGGTAGACGTATGTAGCAGAGCTGAGTTTGTTAGTTGGCACAAGCCTTGGTGATACAGACTGAGCAGCAGATATGGATTTATATCCGCACTTGTTATTAGTCCACAGATAAAGTTGCAGTCGTATCGATTTACTGACAACGAAGGAAGATCTGGGCGATGCAGAACGCTGAGTACATTGCAGATCACAGCAGCAATCATGCACCATGACATGCAAGAAGAACACCACCTTGTTTACTCGCCTCTCGTGTCCCACCCCATATAGAGAGTCAGAGAGGGGAGATATATAGCCCTTCCGGCATTGTAGAACTACACATCCCAGCAGGGTGTGCCAGACCCTAACCTGCAGATCGAGGGCATCAGGGAGCGCCGACTTCTATAACGTCTATCCAATCGTAAAATCCACTTAAGCCCCTGCTAGAAAGTGAAGGAGTCGAGAGCCTCTTGTAGACATTAAGTGCAATTACTGGTGATCACATAAAATCTGCTTCAGAGGCCGAGAGCGGTGGTGAAGTCCCCGCAAAAGTGAGGCGAACAGAACAGTAAGGAAGAGTCATCCGAATATATGGGGGTCTCAGCGCTATTATAGACACAGTGAGGTGAGCGCGATATAGATGGGGGAATCCGCGGGAACACTTGGTACCATATACAGTGTCAGCACCATATACCGATATAACAGCCCCAGCACCATATACCGATATAACAGCCCCAGCACCATATACCGATATAACAGCCCCAGCACCATATACTGATATAACAGCCCCAGCACCATATACAGGTATAACAGCCCCAGCACCATATACCGATATAACAGCCCCAGCACCATATACTGATATAACAGCCCCAGCACCATATACTGATATAACAGCCCAGCACCATATACCGATATAACAGCCCCAGCACCATATACCGATATAACAGCCCCAGCACCATATACAGATATAACAGCCCCAGCACCATATACAGATATAACAGCCCCAGCACCATATACAGATATAACAGCCCCAGCACCATATACCGATATAACAGCCCCAGCACCATATACCGATATAACAGCCCCAGCACCATATACCGATATAACAGCCCCAGCACTATATACAGGTATAACAGCCCCAGCACCATATACAGATATAACAGCCCCAGCACTATATACCGATATAACAGCCCCAGCACCATATACTGATATAACAGCCCCAGCACCATATACAGGTATAACAGCCCCAGCACCATATACCGATATAACAGCCCCAGCACTATATACAGGTATAACAGCCCCAGCACCATATACCGATATAACAGCCCCAGCACCATATACCGATATAACAGCCCCAGCACCATATACAGATATAACAGCCCCAGCACCATATACAGATATAACAGCCCCAGCACCATATACCGATATAACAGCCCCAGCACCATATACAGATATAACAGCCCCAGCACTATATACCGATATAACAGCCCCAGCACCATATACAGATATAACAGCCCCAGCACCATATACCGATATAACAGCCCCAGCACCATATACAGATATAACAGCCCCAGCACCATATACCGATATAACAGCCCCAGCACCATATACCGATATAACAGCCCCAGCACTATATACCGATATAACAGCCCCAGTACCATATACAGATATAACAGCCCCAGCACCATATACCGATATAACAGCCCCAGCACTATATACCGATATAACAGCCCCAGCACCATATACCGATATAACAGCCCCAGCACCATATACCGATATAACAGCCCCAGCACTATATACCGATATAACAGCCCCAGCACCATATACAGATATAACAGCCCCAGCACCATATACCGATATAACAGCCCCAGCACCATATACCGATATAACAGCCCCAGCACCATATACCGATATAACAGCCCCAGCACCATATACCGATATAACAGTCCCAGCACCATATACCGATATAACAGCCCCAGCACCATATACTGATATAACAGCCCCAGCACCATATACCGATATAACAGCCCCAGCACCATATACCGATATAACAGCCCCAGCACCATATACAGGTATAACAGTCCCAGCACCATATACCGGTATAACAGCCCCAGCACCATATACCGATATAAC
The DNA here is from genome assembly GCF_035609145.1 of Eleutherodactylus coqui. Classification (NCBI taxonomy): domain Eukaryota; kingdom Metazoa; phylum Chordata; class Amphibia; order Anura; family Eleutherodactylidae; genus Eleutherodactylus; species Eleutherodactylus coqui. Next base: position 17,689,769 of record NC_089842.1, read on the forward strand.
AGCCCCAGCACCATATACTGATATAACAGCCCCAGCACCATATACCGATATAACAGCCCCAGCACCATATACAGGTATAACAGCCCCAGCACCATATACAGGTATAACAGCCCCAGCACCATATACCGATATAACAGCCCCAGCACCATATACCGATATAACAGCCCCAGCACCATATACCGATATAACAGCCCCAGCACCATATACCGATATAACAGCCCCAGCACCATATACCGGTATAACAGCCCCAGCACCATATACAGATATAACAGCTCCAGCACCATATACTGATATAACAGCCCCAGCACCATATACCGATATAACAGCCCCAGCACCATATACCGATATAACAGCCCCAGCACCATATACCGGTATAACAGCCCCAGCACCATATACAGATATAACAGCTCCAGCACCATATACTGATATAACAGCCCCAGCACCATATACCGATATAACAGCCCCAGCACCATATACCGATATAACAGCCCCAGCACCATATACCGATATAACAGCCCCAGCACCATATACAGTTATAACAGCCCCAGCACCATATACTGATATAACAGCCCCAGCACCATATACTGATATAACAGCCCCAGCACCATATACCGATATAACAGCCCAGCACCATATACAGGTATAACAGTCCCAGCACCATATACAGATATAGCAGCCCCAGCACCATATACCGATATAACAGCCCCAGCACCATATACCGATATAACAGCCCCAGCACCATATACCGATATAACAGCCCCAGCACCATATACAGATATAACAGCCCCAGCACCATATACTGATATAACAGCCCCAGCACCATATACCGATATAACAGCCCCAGCACTATATACAGGTATAACAGCCCCAGCACCATATACAGATATAACAGCCCCAGCACCATATACCGATATAACAGCCCCAGCACCATATACAGATATAACAGCCCCAGCACCATATACCGATATAACAGCCCCAGCACCATATACCGATATAACAGCCCCAGCACTATATACAGGTATAACAGCCCCAGCACCATATACAGATATAACAGCCCCAGCACCATATACAGATATAACAGCCCCAGCATCATATACAGATATAACAGCCCCAGCACCATATACAGATATAACAGCCCCAGCACCATATACAGATATAACAGCCCCAGCACCATATACCGATATAACAGCCCCAGCACCATATACAGGTATAACAGCCCCAGCACCATATACTGATATAACAGCCCCAGCACCATATACCGATATAACAGCCCCAGCACCATATACAGATATAACAGCTCCAGCACCATATACCGATATAACAGCCCCAGCACCATATACCGATATAACAGCCCCAGCACCATATACAGATATAACAGCCCCAGCACCATATACAGGTATAACAGCCCCAGCACCATATACAGGTATAACAGCCCCAGCACCATATACAGATATAACAGCCCCAGCACCATATACCGATATAACAGCCCCAGCACCATATACTGATATAACAGCCCCAGCACCATATACTGATATAACAGCCCCAGCACCATATACCGATATAACAGCCCCAGCACCATATACCGATATAACAGCCCAGCACCATATACCGATATAACAGCCCCAGCACCATATACCGATATAACAGCCCCAGCACCATATACCGATATAACAGCCCCAGCACTATATACCGATATAACAGCCCCAGCACCATATACAGATATAACAGCCCCAGCACCATATACCGATATAACAGCCCCAGCACCATATACAGATATAACAGCCCCAGCACCATATACCGATATAACAGCCACAGCACCATATACCGATATAACAGCCCCAGCACCATATACAGGTATAACAGCCCCAGCACCATATACTGATATAACAGCCCCAGCACCATATACCGATATAACAGCCCCAGCACCATATACCGATATAACAGCCCCAGCACCATATACCGATATAACAGCCCCAGCACCATATACTGATATAACAGCCCCAGCACCATATACCGATATAACAGCCCCAGTACCATATACATATATAACAGCCCAGCACCATATACCGATATAACAGCCCCAGCACCATATACTGATATAACAGCCCAGCACCATATACAGATATAACAGCCCCAGCACCATATACCGATATAACAGCCCAGCACCATATACAGGTATAACAATCCCAGCACCATATACAGATATAACAGCCCCAGCACCATATACAGATATAACAGCCCCAGCACCATATACCGATATAACAGCCCCAGCACCATATACCGATATAACAGCCCCAGCACCATATACAGATATAACAGCCCCAGCACCATATACAGATATAACAGCCCCAGCACCATATACAGATATAGCAGCCCCAGCACCATATACAGGTATAACAGCCCCAGCACCATATACAGGTATAACAGCCCCAGCACCATATACAGGTATAACAGCCCCAGCACCATATACAGGTATAACAGTCCCAGCACCATATACAGATATAGCAGCCCCAGCACCATATACCGGTATAACAGCCCCAGCACCATATACAGATATAACAGCCCCAGCACCATATACAGATATAGCAGCCCCAGCACCATATACAGGTATAACAGCCCCAGCACCATATACAGGTATAACAGCCCCAGCACCATATACAGGTATAACAGCCCCAGCACCATATACAGATATAACAGCCCCAGCACCATATACAGATATAACAGCCCCAGCACCATATACTGATATAACAGCCCCAGCACCATATACAGGTATAACAGTCCCAGCACCATATACAGATATAGCAGCCCCAGCACCATATACCGGTATAACAGTCCCAGCACCATATACAGATATAACAGCCCCAGCACCATATACCGGTATAACAGCCCCAGCACTATATACAGGTATAACAGCCCCAGCACCATATACAGATATAACAGCCCCAGCACCATATACAGGTATAACAGCCCCAGCACCATATACAGGTATAACAGCCCCAGCACCATATACTGATATAACAGCCCCAGCACCATATACCGGTATAACAGCCCCAGCACTATATACAGGTATAACAGCCCCAGCACCATATACAGATATAACAGCCCCAGCACCATATACAGGTATAACAGCCCCAGCACCATATACAGGTATAACAGTCCCAGCACCATATACAGAAATAGCAGCCCCAGCACCATATACCGGTATAACAGCCCCAGCACTATATACAGGTATAACAGTCCCAGCACAATATACCGATATAACAGCCCCAGCACTATATACCGATATAACAGCCCCAGCACCATATACCGATATAACAGCCCCAGCACCATATACAGATATAACAGCCCCAGCACCATATACAGGTATAACAGCCCCAGCACTATATACAGGTATAACAGCCCCAGCACCATATACCGATATAACAGCCCCAGCACCATATACAGATATAACAGCCCCAGCACCATATACAGATATAACAGCCCCAGCACCATATACAGGTATAACAGCCCCAGCACCATATACCGATATAACAGCCCCAGCACCATATACCGATATAACAGCCCCAGCACTATATACCGATATAACAGCCCCAGCACCATATACCGATATAACAGCCCCAGCACCATATACCGATATAACAGCCCCAGCACCATATACAGATATAACAGCCCCAGCACCATATACCGATATAACAGCCCCAGCACCATATACCGATATAACAGCCCCAGCACCATATACCAATATAACAGCCCCAGCACTATATATCGATATAACATCCCCAGCACCATATACAGATATAACAGCCCCAGCACCATATACCGATATAACAGCCCCAGCACCATATACCGATATAACAGCCCCAGCACCATATACCGATATAACAGCCCCAGCACCATATACCAATATAACAGCCCCAGCACCATATACCGATATAACAGCCCCAGCACCATATACAGGTATAACAGCCCCAGCACTATATACAGGTATAACAGCCCCAGCACCATATACAGGTATAACAGTCCCAGCACCATATACCGGTATAACAGCCCCAGCACCATATACAGATATAACAGCCCCAGCACAATATACCGATATAACAGCCCCAGCACTATATACCGATATAACAGCCCCAGCACCATATACAGATATAACAGCCCCAGCACCATATACCGATATAACAGCCCCAGCACCATATACCGATATAACAGCCCCAGCACCATATACCGATATAACAGCCCCAGCACCATATACAGATATAACAGCCCCAGCACTATATACCGGTATAACAGCCCCAGCACCATATACTGATATAACAGCCCCAGCACCATATACAGATATAACAGCCCCAGCACCATATACCGGTATAACAGCCCCAGCACCATATACAGATATAACAGCCCCAGCACCATATACCGATATAACAGCCCCAGCACCATATACCGATATAACAGCCCCAGCACCATATACCGATATAACAGCCCCGGCACCATATACCGGTATAACAGCCCCAGCACCGTATACAGATATAACAGCCCCAGCACCATATACAGATATAACAGCCCCAGCACCATATACCGATATAACAGCCCCAGCACCATATACCAATATAACAGCCCCAGCACCATATACAGATATAACAGCTCCAGCACCGTATACAGATATAACAGCCCCAGCACCATATACCGATATAACAGCCCCAGCACCATATACCAGTATAACAGCCCCAGCACCATATACAGGTATAACAGTCCCAGCACCATATACAGATATAACAGCCCCAGCACCATATACCGATATAACAGCCCCAGCACCATATACAGATATAACAGCCCCAGCACCATATACCGATATAACAGCCCCAGCACCATATACCGGTATAACAGCCCCAGCACCATATACCGATACAACAGCCCCAGCACCATATACCGATATAACAGCCCAAGCACCATATACCGATATAACAGCCCCAGCACCATATACCGATATAACAGCCCCAGCACCATATACCGATATAACAGCCCCAGCACCATATACAGATATAACAGCCCCAGCACCATATACCGATATAACAGCCCCAGCACCATATACCGATATAACAGCCCCAGCACCATATACAGGTATAACACCTCCAGCACCATATACCGATATAACAGCCCCAGCACCATATACCGATATAACAGCCCCAGCACCATATACTGATATAACAGCCCCAGCACCATATACAGATATAACAGCCCCAGAACCATATACAGATATAACAGCCCCAGCACCATATACCGATATAACAGCCCCAGCACCATATACAGATATAACAGCCCCAGCACCATATACAGATATAACAGCCCCAGCACCATATACAGATATAACAGCCCCAGCACCATATACCGGTATAACAGCCCCAGCACTATATACCGATATAACAGCCCCAGCACCATATACCGATATAACAGCCCCAGCACCATATACAGATATAACAGCCCCAGCACCATATACAGATATAACAGCCCCAGCACTATATACAGATATAACAGCCCCAGCACCATATACCGATATAACAGCCCCAGCACCATATACCGATATAACAGCCCCAGCACCATATACTGATAAAACAGCCCCAGCACCATATACCGATATAACAGCCCCAGCACCATATACCGATATAACAGCCCCAGCACCATATACAGATATAACAGCCCCAGCACCATATACTGATATAACAGCCCCAGCACCATATACCAATATAACAGCCCCAGCACCATATACAGATATAACAGCCCCAGCACCATATACCGATATAACAGCCCCAGCACCATATACCGATATAACAGCCCCAGCACCATATACCGATATAACAGCCCCAGCACCATATACAGATATAACAGCCCCAGCACCATATACCGATATAACAGCCCCAGCACCATATACAGGTATAACAGCCCCAGCACCATATACCGATATAACAGCCCCAGCACTATATACAGATATAACAGCCCCAGCACCATATACCGATATAACAGCCCCAGCACCATATACAGATATAACAGCCCCAGCACCATATACTGATATAACAGCCCCAGCACCATATACCAATATAACAGCCCCAGCACCATATACAGATATAACAGCCCCAGCACCATATACCGATATAACAGCCCCAGCACCATATACCGATATAACAGCCCCAGCACCATATACTGATATAACAGCTCCAGCACCATATACTGATATAACAGCCCCAGCACCATATACCGATATAACAGCCCCAGCACCATATACAGATATAACAGCCCCAGCACCATATACCGATATAACAGCCCCAGCACCATATACCGGTATAACAGCCCCAGCACCATATACAGATATAACAGCCCCAGCACCATATACAGATATAACAGCCCCAGCACCATATACCGATATAACAGCCCCAGCACCGTATACAGATATAACAGCCCCAGCACCATATACAGATATAACAGCCCCAGCACCATATACCGATATAACAGCCCCAGCACCATATACCGATATAACAGCCCCAGCACCATATACAGGTATAACAGCCCCAGCACCATATACAGGTATAACAGCCCCAGCACCATATACAGATATAACAGCCCCAGCACTATATACAGGTATAACAGCCCCAGCACCATATACCGATATAACAGCCCCAGCACTATATACAGATATAACAGCCCCAGCACCATATACCGATATAACAGCCCCAGCACCATATACTGATATAACAGCCCCAGCACCATATACAGATATAACAGCCCCAGCACCATATACTGATATAACAGCCCCAGCACCATATACTGATATAACAGCCCCAGCACCATATACCGATATAACAGCCCCAGCACCATATACCGATATAACAGCCCCAGCACCATATACCGATATAACAGCCCCAGCACCATATACCGATATAACAGCCCCAGCACCATATACTGATATAACAGCCCCAGCACCATATACAGATATAACAGCCCCAGCACCATATACAGATATAACAGCCCCAGCACCATATACTGATATAACAGCCCCAGCACCATATACCGATATAACAGCCCCAGCACCATATACCGATATAACAGCCCCAGCACCATATACAGGTATAACAGCCCCAGCACCATATACAGATATAACAGCCCCAGCACCATATACAGATATAACAGCCCCAGCACCATATACTGATATAACAGCCCCAGCACCATATACTGATATAACAGCCCCAGCACCATATACCGATATAACAGCCCCAGCACCATATACCGATATAACAGCCCCAGCACCATATACCGATATAACAGCCCCAGCACCATATACCGATATAACAGCGCCAGCACCATATACCGATATAACAGCCCCAGCACCATATACCGATATAACAGCCCCAGCACTATATACAGATATAACAGCCCCAGCACCATATACCGATATAACAGCCCCAGCACCATATACCGATATAACAGCCCCAGCACCATATACCGATATAACAGCCCCAGCACTATATACAGATATAACAGCCCCAGCACCATATACCGATATAACAGCCCCAGCACTATATACAGATATAACAGCCCCAGCACCATATACAGATATAACAGCTCCAGCACCATATACAGTTATAACAGCCCCAGCACCATATACCGATATAACAGCCCCAGCACCATATACAGGTATAACAGCCCCAGCACCATATACCGATATAACAGCCCCAGCACTATATACAGATATAACAGCCCCAGCACTATATACAGATATAACAGCCCCAGCACCATATACCGATATAACAGCCCCAGCACCATATACCGATATAACAGCCCCAGCACCATATACAGATATAACAGCCCCAGCACCATATACAGATATAACAGCCCCAGCACCATATACTGATATAACAGCCCCAGCACCATATACAGATATAACAGCCCCAGCATCATATACCGATATAACAGCCCCAGCACCATATACAGATATAACAGCCCCAGCACCATATACAGGTATAACAGCCCCAGCACTATATACCGATATAACAGCCCCAGCACTATATACAGATATAACAGCCCCAGCACCATATACCGATATAACAGCCCCAGCACCATATACAGATATAACAGCCCCAGCACCATATACTGATATAACAGCCCCAGCACCATATACCAATATAACAGCCCCAGCACCATATACAGATATAACAGCCCCAGCACCATATACTGATATAACAGCCCCAGCACCATATACAGATATAACAGCCCCAGCACCATATACTGATATAACAGCCCCAGCACCATATACTGATATAACAGCCCCAGCACCATATACCGATATAACAGCCCCAGCACCATATACCGATATAACAGCCCCAGCACCATATACCGATATAACAGCCCCAGCACCATATACCGATATAACAGCCCCAGCACCATATACTGATATAACAGCCCCAGCACCATATACAGATATAACAGCCCCAGCACCATATACAGATATAACAGCCCCAGCACCATATACTGATATAACAGCCCCAGCACCATATACCGATATAACAGCCCCAGCACCATATACCGATATAACAGCCCCAGCACCATATACAGGTATAACAGCCCCAGCACCATATACAGATATAACAGCCCCAGCACCATATACAGATATAACAGCCCCAGCACCATATACTGATATAACAGCCCCAGCACCATATACTGATATAACAGCCCCAGCACCATATACCGATATAACAGCCCCAGCACCATATACCGATATAACAGCCCCAGCACCATATACCGATATAACAGCCCCAGCACCATATACCGATATAACAGCGCCAGCACCATATACCGATATAACAGCCCCAGCACCATATACCGATATAACAGCCCCAGCACTATATACAGATATAACAGCCCCAGCACCATATACCGATATAACAGCCCCAGCACCATATACCGATATAACAGCCCCAGCACCATATACCGATATAACAGCCCCAGCACTATATACAGATATAACAGCCCCAGCACCATATACCGATATAACAGCCCCAGCACTATATACAGATATAACAGCCCCAGCACCATATACTGATATAACAGCCCCAGCACTATATACAGATATAACAGCCCCAGCACCATATACAGATATAACAGCTCCAGCACCATATACAGTTATAACAGCCCCAGCACCATATACCGATATAACAGCCCCAGCACCATATACAGGTATAACAGCCCCAGCACCATATACAGATATAACAGCTCCAGCACCATATACTGATATAACAGCCCCAGCACCATATACCGATATAACAGCCCCAGCACTATATACAGATATAACAGCCCCAGCACTATATACAGATATAACAGCCCCAGCACTATATACAGATATAACAGCCCCAGCACTATATACAGATATAACAGCCCCAGCACCATATACCGATATAACAGCCCCAGCACCATATACCGATATAACAGCCCCAGCACCATATACCGATATAACAGCCCCAGCACCATATACAGATATAACAGCCCCAGCACCATATACAGATATAACAGCCCCAGCACCATATACTGATATAACAGCCCCAGCACCATATACAGATATAACAGCCCCAGCATCATATACCGATATAACAGCCCCAGCACCATATACAGATATAACAGCCCCAGCACCATATACAGGTATAACAGCCCCAGCACTATATACCGATATAACAGCCCCAGCACCATATACAGGTATAACAGCCCCAGCACCATATACCGATATAACAGCCCCAGCACCATATACAGGTATAACAGCCCCAGCACTATATACCGATATAACAGCCCCAGCACCATATACAGATATAACAGCCCCAGCACCATATACCGATATAACAGCCCCAGCACCATATACCGATATAACAGCCCCAGCACCATATACCGATATAACAGCCCCAGCACCATATACTGATATAACAGCCCCAGCACCATATACCGATATAACAGCCCCAGCACCATATACAGGTATAACAGCCCCAGCACCATATACAGATATAACAGCCCCAGCACCATATACTGATATAACAGCCCCAGCACCATATACCGATATAACAGCCCCAGCACCATATACAGGTATAACAGCCCCAGCACCATATACCGATATAACAGCCCCAGCACCATATACAGATATAACAGCCCCAGCACCATATACCGATATAACAGCCCCAGCACCATATACCGATATAACAGCCCCAGCACCATATACCGATATAACAGCCCCAGCACCATATACAGATATAACAGCCCCAGCACCATATACAGATATAACAGCCCCAGCACCATATACAGATATAACAGCCCCAGCACCATATACAGATATAACAGCCCCAGCACCATATACAGATATAACAGCCCCAGCACCATATACAGATATAACAGCCCCAGCACCATATACAGATATAACAGCCCCAGCACCATATACCGATATAACAGCCCCAGCACCATATACCGATATAACAGCCCCAGCACCATATACAGGTATAACAGCCCCAGCACTATATACAGATATAACAGCCCCAGCACCATATACAGATATAACAGCCCCAGCACCATATACCGATATAACAGCCCCAGCACCATATACAGATATAACAGCCCCAGCACCATATACAGATATAACAGCCCCAGCACCATATACAGGTATAACAGCCCCAGCACTATATACAGGTATAACAGCCCCAGCACCATATACAGATATAACAGCCCCAGCACCATATACAGATATAACAGCCCCAGCACCATATACAGGTATAACAGCCCCAGCACCATATACCGATATAACAGCCCCAGCACCATATACAGATATAACAGCCCCAGCACCATATACAGATATAACAGCCCCAGCACTATATACAGGTATAACAGCCCCAGCACCATATACCGATATAACAGCCCCAGCACTATATACAGATATAACAGCCCCAGCACTATATACAGATATAACAGCCCCAGCACCATATACAGATATAACAGCCCCAGCACCATATACCGATATAACAGCCCCAGCACTATATATCGATATAACATCCCCAGCACCATATACCGATATAACAGCCCCAGCACTATATATCGATATAACATCCCCAGCACCATATACAGATATAACAGCCCCAGCACCATATACCGATATAACAGCCCCAGCACTATATATCGATATAACATCCCCAGCACCATATACAGATATAACAGCCCCAGCACCATATACCGATATAACAGCCCCAGCACCATATACCGATATAACAGCCCCAGCACCATATACCGATATAACAGCCCCAGCACCATATACCAATATAACAGCCCCAGCACCATATACAGATATAACAGCCCCAGCACCATATACCGATATAACAGCCCCAGCACCATATACCGATATAACAGCCCCAGCACCATATACAGATATAACAGCCCCAGCACCATATACCGATATAACAGCCCCAGCACCATATACCGATATAACAGCCCCAGCACCATATACCGATATAACAGCCCCAGCACCATATACCGATATAACAGCCCCAGCACCATATACCGGTATAACAGCCCCAGCACCATATACCGGTATAACAGCCCCAGCACCATATACAGGTATAACAGTCCCAGCACCATATACCGGTATAACAGCCCCAGCACCATATACAGATATAACAGCCCCAGCACCATATACAGATATAACAGCCCCAGCACCATATACAGATATAACAGCCCCAGCACCATATACCGATATAACAGCCCCAGCACCATATACAGATATAACAGCCCCAGCACCATATACCAATATTACAGCCCCAGCACCATATACCGATATAACAGCCCCAGCACCATATACCAATATAACAGCCCCAGCACTATATATCGATATAACAGCCCCAGCACCATATACAGATATAACAGCCCCAGCACCATATACCGATATAACAGCCCCAGCACCATATACCAATATAACAGCCCCAGCACCATATACAGATATAACAGCCCCAGCACCATATACAGATATAACAGCCCCAGCACCATATACTGATATAACATCCCCAGCACCATATACTGGTATAACAGCCCCAGCACCATATACAGATATAACAGCCCCAGCACCATATACAGGTATAACAGCCCCAGCACCATATACAGGTATAACAGCCCCAGCACCATATACCGATATAACAGCCCCAGCACCATATACAGGTATAACAGCCCCAGCACCATATACCGATATAACAGCCCCAGCACCATATACTGATATAACAGCCCCAGCACCATATACCGATATAACAGCCCCAGCACCATATACCGATATAACAGCCCCAGCACCATATACCGATATAACAGCCCCAGCACCATATACAGATATAACAGCCCCAGCACCATATACTGATATAACAGCCCCAGCACCATATACAGTTATAACAGCCCCAGCACCATATACCGATATAACAGCCCCAGCACCATATACCGATATAACAGCCCCAGCACCATATACCGATATAACAGCCCCAGCACCATATACCGATATAACAGCCCCAGCACCGTATACAGATATAACAGCCCCAGCACCATATACCGATATAACAGCCCCAGCACCATATACTGATATAACAGCCCCAGCACCATATACAGATATAACAGCCCCAGCACCATATACCGATATAACAGCCCCAGTACCATATACAGATATAACAGCCCCAGCACTATATACCGATATAACAGCCCCAGCACCATATACCGATATAACAGCCCCAGCACCATATACAGATATAACAGCCCCAGCACCATATACCGATATAACAGCCCCAGCACCATATACCGATATAACAGCCCCAGTACCATATACAGATATAACAGCCCCAGCACCATATACCGATATAACAGCCCCAGCACCATATACAGATATAACAGCCCCAGCACCATATACAGTTATAACAGCCCCAGCACCATATACAGATATAACAGCCCCAGCACCATATACTGATATAACAGCCCCAGCACCATATACAGGTATAACAGCCCCAGCACCATATACAGATATAACAGCCCCAGCACCATATACAGATATAACAGCCCCAGCACCATATACCGATATAACAGCCCCAGCACCATATACTGATATAACAGCCCCAGCACCATATACAGATATAACAGCCCCAGCACCATATACCGATATAACAGCCCCAGTACCATATACAGATATAACAGCCCCAGCACCATATACCGGTATAACAGCCCCAGCACCATATACAGATATAACAGCCCCAGCACCATATACCGATATAACAGCCCCAGCACCATATACCGATATAACAGCCCCAGTACCATATACAGATATAACAGCCCCAGCACCATATACCGATATAACAGCCCCAGCACCATATACAGATATAACAGCCCCAGCACCATATACAGTTATAACAGCCTAAGGCTTCTTTCCCACAAGCGTTTTCACTGCCGGCTGATATACGCTACGATCTGATGCATTGAATTCCAATGCATCAGATCACATGGCTGTATTCCTGAGATGGAAAAAGCACCCGGCCGGCCAATGTTGCGCTGGGCTTTTTTACGTTGGGCGCAAGAGGTAGTCCAGGAACTATCTTTTGAGCCGGTATACGTTGGCCGCTACATGGGCTTTTATGGGAGCCAATGACAGCGGCCGGGTAAGGGAGGTGGGGGGGAGTTTAGCAGTGTGGCTGCTAAACTTCCTCCCTCTGCTCTCCTCCCCCCCCCCATGCAGGCTCACCTGTCCTCTCCTCCCCGCTAGCTCTCTGCAATGAGAGGGAGCGGGATGGTGGTGGAGCTAAGCACCGTCCCATCCCGCCTCCTCCCATTGCGGGCCGTGGACAAGGGGTGGGATGGGGCAGGGCTAAGCTCCCACCCTCTCCCCGCCCCTTGTCCATAGCTATCAAAGAAGTCCTATTGCAAAGAACGAGCGGGGAGGAGAAGACAGGTGAGCCTGCGATGGGAAGCGAGGGAAAAGGGGCAACAGCCTTGCAATCTAGGCGTATATGTGCCGGGACCCATGCCGTGTGAACGGGTGCACAAACACTTGATTTGTGCACCCGTTCACAAGTTTTAGCTCTCCCAACATAGTGTATATCGGCCGCCGTTTTCACGTGGGAAAGAAGCCTCAGCACCATATACTGTTATAACAGTCTCAGCACCATATGGAGTTATAGCAACCATACCACATACATTTATAACAGCCTCAGCACCATGGACAGTTCTAAAAGCCTCTACACATTATACATTGATAACAGCCCCCCCCCCACCTTGTACAGTTATAACAGAATACGAACCATATACAGTTATAATAGCTCCAGAATTATGGCCAGTTATAAAAGTCTCAGCACCATATAGAGATAAAACGGCCTCTGCGCCATATACAGTTATTATAGTCTCAGCACCATGGACAGTTATAACAGGCCCAGAATTGTGGACAGTTATAATAGCCTCAGCAGCACGGATAGTTATCATAGTCTCAGCAACATGGACAGATATAATATTCTCAGTGCCATTGACAGTCATAAAAACACTAAAATTATGGACAGTTCTAACTGTCTCAGCAACATACACAGTTATAATTGCCCCAGAATTATAGACATTTATAATAACCTCAGCACCATGGACAGTTATAATAGTCCCAGCTCCATGGACAGTTATAATAGTCCCAGCATCATGGACAGTTATAATAGTCCCAGCATCATGGACAGTTATAATAGTCCCAGCATCATGGACAGTTATAATAGTCCCAGCTCCATGGACAGTTATAATTAACACAGCATCATGGACTGTTATAATAGTCTCAGCTCCATGGACAGTTATAATAGTCTCAGCTCCATGGACAGTTATAATAACCTCAGCGTCATGGACAGTTATAATAGTTCCAGCACCATGGTCAGTTATAATTGTCCCAGCTCCATGGACAGTTAAAATAGTCCCAGCACCATGGACAGTTATAACAACACTAGAATTATGGACAGTTATAACTGTCTCAGCACCATATACAGTTATAACAAAATTATGGACAGTTATTATAGCCTCAGCTCCATGGACAGTTATAATAGTCTCAGCACCATGCACAGCATCATGGACAGTTATAATAGTCCCAGCACCATGGACAGTTATTATAGCCTCAGCAGCATGGACAGTTATAATAGTTCCAGCACCATGGACAGTTATAATAGTCTTAGCACCATGGACAGTTATAATAGTCTTAGCACCATGGACAGTTACAATAGACCCAGCACCATGGACAGTTATAATAGTCCCAGCACCATGGACAGTTATAATAGTCACAGCTCCATGGACAGTTATAATAGTTCCAGCACCATGGACAGTTACTACAGCCACAGTTCCAGGGACAGTTATAATAGTTTCAGCACCATGGACAGTTTCTATAGCCTCAGCTCCAGGGACAGTTATAATAGTCTTAGCACCATGGACAGTTATAATAGTCTTAGCACCATGGACAGTTACAATAGACCCAGCACCACGGACAGTTATAATAGTCCCAGCACCATGGACAGTTATAATAGTCCCAGCAGCATGGACAGTTATAATAGTTCCAGCACCATGGACAGTTACTACAGCCACAGTTCCAGGGACAGTTATAATAGTCTAAGCACCATGGACAGTTATTATAGCCTCAGCTCCATGGACACTTATAATAGTCCTAGCATCATTGAAAGTTATAATAGTCTCAGCACCATGGACAGTTATAATTAACGCAGCACCATGAACAGTTATAATAGTCTCAGCCCCATGGACAGTTCTAATTAACACAACACCGTGGTCAGTTATAATAGTCACAGCACCATAGACAGTTATAATAGTTCCAGCACCATAGACAGTTATAATAGTCCCAGCATCATGGACAGTTATAATTAACACAGCGTCATGGACTGTTATAATAGTTCCAGCACCATGGTCAGTTATAATTGTCCCAGCTCCATGGACAGTTAAAATAGTCCCAGCACCATGGACAGTTATAACAACACTAGAATTATGGACAGTTATAACTGTCTCAGCACCATATACAGTTATAACAAAATTATGGACAGTTATTATAGCCTCAGCTCCATGGACAGTTATAATAGTCTCAGCACCATGCACAGCATCATGCACAGTTATAATAGTCCCAGCACCATGGACAGTTATTATAGCCTCAGCAGCATGGAGAGTTATAATAGTCCCAGCTCCATGGACAGTTATAATAGTTCCAGCACCATGGACAGTTACTACAGCCACAGTTCCAGGGACAGTTATAATAGTTTCAGCACCATGGACAGTTTCTATAGCCTCAGCTCCAGGGACAGTTATAATAGACCCAGCACCATGGACAGTTATAATAGTCCCAGCACCATGGACAGTTATAATAGTCCCAGCTCCATGGACAGTTATAATAGTCCCAGCTCCATGGACAGTTACTATAGCCACCGTTCCAGGGACAGTTATAATAGTTTCAGCACCATGGACAGTTTCTATAGCCTCAGCTCCAGGGACAGTTATAATAGTCCCAGCTCCATGGACAGTTATAATAGTCTCAGCACCATGGACAGTTATAATAGTCTAAGAACCATGGACAGTTATTATAGCCTCAGCTCCATGGACAGTTATAATAGTTCCAGCATCATGGACAGTTATAATTAATACAGCATCATGGACTATTATAATAGTCCCAGCACCATGGACAGTTATAATAGTCCTAGCACCATTGAAAGTTATAATAGTCTCAGCACCATGAACAGTTATAATAGTCTCAGCACCATTGACAGTTATGATTAACGCAGCACCATGAACAGTTATAATAGTCTCAGCCCCATGGACAGTTCTAATTAACACAACACCATGGTCAGTTATAATAGTCACAGCACCATAGACAGTTATAATAGTTCCAGCACCATAGACAGTTATAATAGTTCCAGCACCATGGACAGTTATAATTAACACAGCGTCATGGACTGTTATAATAGTCTCAGCACCATAGACAGTTATAATAGTTCCAGCACCATAGACAGTTATAATAGTTCCAGCATCATGGACAGTTATTATAGCCTCAGCTCCATGGAGTTATAATAGTCCCAGCATCATGGACAGTTATAATTAACACAGCACTATGGTCAGTTATAATTAACACAGCACCATGGTCAGTTATAATAGTCCCAGCATCATGGACAGTTATTATAGCCTCAGCTCCATGGAGTTATAATAGCTCCATTACACCACCTGCCAATACAGAGGAAGGAACACCTAGTTGCTATACAGAACGCTGCCTGATATTAACCCCTTCCTGCACACAAGGGCCTCCCACCCAGGTCCCTAGCTGCCACTTAATGAGCACAGACCTGAATACAGACAATGCCCAATTAAACACACAAAAGGTAATTATTAATGGTAGCATGAAAGGAAACGCTGCCTGACTACTCACCCCGATTCACTGACACTTCTGGGGTCTCTATGCGGAGCTGTCAGACTCGCTGAAACGCAGAGGAAGCCAAGTGTAGAGAGAACGTCTTCTGAGGAGGGAAGATGAACCTTAGGAGGACCTCAGCAACAAGTGGCCGCCCCACCGCACCTCCAGAAGGCTCCCAGGGTGCTAGAGGGCGATGCAGGGCTCCCTATACTAATCACCTGGCTGGTTTTGCTAGGAGGGTCTATTTTGCAGGCTGCAGAAATTGCTTATGCCAGTCTTTAATGGGTGTAAACCAGAGGTCTCCAGGAGCCTCCTGATCGGTCTTCAGCTTGGGAAGTCTTTAAGTGTTTGCAAAGATGCATCAGCAACATGTGTGTGGAGGAGAAGCGGCAGCTGGAGACGGGGAGAGGTGGACCCGCTGATCTCCAGGGTGCACTGCTCTCTGCTATGCTGGAAGCCCACCAATTCCTGCACTCAGTGCCATAGCAGGCTGGGTGACCATCATTACATAGAGACACTTTAGTCAGATAGGTAACCATAGAAACTCCTAGTACACAGACGGCTCCTCTCAGCCAGCACCCCCTCCCATACCCCCCACCCCACCTTCCTATAGGGAAAGGCAATTAGACAAACTGAGATAACCGACAGGCAGCAGTAAGTCATAACAAATAATTAAGTTACACACGACAGGCTTCTGAGGCTGTCAGAAACAGTCAGCAATGCGATTAACTCAATGCATAGGGGAGACAGTGAATTACAACAATCCCCCAGTATTTCATCTGCGGATCCGTCTGCGCTGGGTGGGGAGGGAGGGGGATATGATATCTCACAGACAATAGAGAGGGTAGCATGCGTGTCGCTGTGCCATATCCGTAGCGGCAGGTGTGTGATATAGATGCATCCTGCCCAGAGACAGATGATCACACAGGTAACAGATACGGCGGAGTGGAAGATATCTTATAGCGTTGCCTAGAGACGAAGATGGTGTGATATACCGTGTCCGTGTGTGATATGTCCAGGCTGCATCATATACAATGCCTTATATTACCGAAACCTGCAGCTCTTGGACGACTACAAGTCCCAGCATGACGTGAAAGCCGTAGACTGTCAGGACTTGCTGAGACTTCTGGTTTCACAATGGCTGGACAGTGACGGGCTGCAGTCCACAAGAGGCGCGATAAAAATATCCAAGGACCAATAATCAGGGGAGGTTTAGAGAATATATACACTGTGTTGGCAAAAATATTGTGACCCTTACCAGTCCGGTGTGGTCAGGGGAAGGGGATATGCAATGCGGGGGCATTTCTGCTAGGAAGGACTAGGACCATTGGTTCTAGTGAAGTCCACCCTCAACGCCAATGGGTACGGAGACATTCCGGACAGTGTGGCATTACCTACCCTGTGGTAATACTTGGGTACAGCTTCGTGTCTCTACCAACATGACCAAGCACCATGCCATACGGCACGCAGTGTTGAGGCTTGGTCTGAGGAGCAGAACGTCTGCAAACTTCATTGTCCAGCCAAAAGTAGGACGAGCAAGAGCGACGGATCCGTGCACGCCCAACAAGCCCATCATATGCTGCATCATTATCTGAAGCTCTCCTTGAGGACTGGAGGCAAATCCTTCCTATGGGAATTTGATGGAGGGCGGCTGAGGAGGGTTACTGCAGTCATTGAGGCCAAAGGCAGCCAACATCGAACTGAAAAATGGGAATAAAATCTAATTTCATCACCTTCTATGTGTCCCAATACTTTTGTCAAAATAGTGCATTCTGGATGGCCACTTCCTTACAGACTTCCTTTGGACTTCAGAACTGCAGTAATATGTTGTGGCAAAGATTCCAGTGGAGGATGAAATCTTTCTGCAGGAATATCGGCCCCTGCGGACAGGAAGCTTCTTGCAGTTGCCGCACATTAGATGGCAATCCTAACGTGTTCTGACCAGCTGACAGGAAGGGGTCATGATGCTTGTGCTAAATTCTGACCTCCCATTAGCACGGTGCAACAGAAATCTGGAACAAGAGATATTTTTTCGCTGCTCAGTGGTAACATTGTTGCACTCTTTTGCCCACTGGAGTCTTGTCTTTCTCTCAGACACAATGGCGCTGGAACTGGTCGTCTGCTGTTATAGCTCATCTGTGCTAAGGAACAGTGAGTTGTGTATTTGGACATGTTAGTTGGAGCACCAGCTTTGTATTCAGCTGCTCTTGACTGCGCAGCATCAGAACTATTCCTGACATCCTAATCTCTCCCCTATTAATGATTAGAATCATAGAATAGTAGAGTTGGAAAGGACCTCCAGGGTCATCGGGTCTAACCTCCTGTTCAGTACGGGATCACTAAATCATCCATGACAGATGTTTGTCCAGCCTTTGTTTGAACACTTCCATTGAACTCACCACTTCCCGTGGCAACCTGTTCCACTCATTGATCCCCCTCACTGTCTAATATCTAATTTGTGTCTCCTCCCTTTCAGTTTCATCCCATTGCTTCTAGCCTTTCCTTGTGCAGATGAGAATAGGGCTGAGCCCTCTGCACTGTGACAACCCTTCAGATATTTGTAGACCGCTATTAAGTCTCCTCTCAGCCTTCTTCTTTGCAATCTAATCATTCCCAGATCCTTTAACCGTTCCTCATAGGACATGATTTGCAGACCGCTCACCACCTTGGTAACTCTTCTCTGAACTTGCTCTAGTTTGTCTATGTCTTTTTTAAATCGGGGTGCCCAGAACTGGACACAGTATTCCAGATGAGGTCTGACTAAGGAAGAGTAGAGGGGGATAATGATCTCATGTGATCTAGACTCTATGCTTCTCTTAATACATTCCAGAATTGTGTTTGCCTTTTTGGCTGCTGCATCACATTGTTGACTCGTGTTCAGTCTATGATCTATTAGTATACCCAAGTCTTTTTCACATGTGCTGCTGCTTAGCCCAATTCCTCCCATTCTGTATGTGCTTTTCTCATTTTTCTTGCCCAGATGTAGGACTTTGCATTCCTCCTTGTTAAATACCATCCTGTTAGTCGCCGCCCACTGTTCAAGCTTTTCTAGATCTTTTTGAATCCACTCTCTCTCTCTTCCCTAGTGTTAGCTATCCTTCCTAGCTTTGTGTCATCGGGAAATTTGATCAGTTTTCCCCCAATTCCCTACTCCAGATCATTTATAAAAAATGTTGAACAACACTGGGCCTAGGACAGAGCCTTGTGGTTCCCCACTTAATACATTCTTCCACTTGGATGTGCAGCCATTTATGACCACTCTTTGAGTACGATCACTCAGCCAGTTGTGAATCCACCTAACAGTTGCCTTGTCAATCCCAGATTTGGTAATTTTTTCAATAAGTATAGTATGAGATACTTTGTCAAATGCTTTACTAAAGCCAAGATATACTATACGAGTATCTACCGCATTTTCCTGATTAACCCAGTCTGTGATTCTGCCATAGAAGGAAATTAGATTAGTCTGGCATGACTTGTTTGTTACAAACCCATGCTGGCTCTGGGTAATTACTCCATTTTTATCCAAGTACTTGCATACATGCTGTTTAATAATTTTTTCAAAGATCTTTCCTGGTTTAGAAGACAGGCTCACAGGCCTGTAGTTTCCTGGATACACCTGCTTCCCTTTTTTGAAGATAGGGACAACATTTGCTCTTTTCCAATCTTCTGGGACTTCTCTTGTTCTCCAGGAATTTTCAAAGATTATGACAAGTGGTTCAGCAATAACCTCTGCTGCTTCCTTCAGTATCCTAGGATGTAATTCATCTGGACCTGGAAACGTGATTCCATTTAAGTTAGCTAAGTGTTCCTTCACCATCTCTCTGCTTATAGATAGCCTACATTCCTTTATACTCCCAATAGCACAGGGAAGATCAGCTGATGTTACATCTACTTTCTGAGAGAAAACAAATACAAAATACAAACGTAAAAGTTCTGCCTTCTAAAAATCATTTTCAACCAATTCACCATTTTCATCTTGTAAGCATCCAATAGCATCTTTGACTTTTTTTGGCTTTTGACAAACCCCCCAAATCCTTTTTTATTGCTTTTGATGTCTGTTGCAAGCCTCAATTCATTATTAGCTTTACCTTTTCTGACACTTGCCTTACAGTTTCTGCAGACCGCATTATATTCTTCTTTAGATATCCCCCCTCTTTCCATTTGATGAACATATTTTTCTTCCTTTTTAACATGTGTTTCTGTGTTCATTCATCCTGGTCTCTAGCGGTTGAGAAATCCAGCAGTTTGACAATACTCTTGTTATTCCAGCTCACATAATACACTTTCTAGAATAGATCTCCCAATAGGTACTCCATCTATGCTTCCTTATGTTCAGTATCTGATCATTCTTCACTTTACTTGTTGCTGATTATGAATGGTGGGGGATTTGGTTTGGGCAGAGTTTGAACGTTAAATCCCTTTTGGTTGAAGCTGCTAGATAGTAATGCTAGAACCGAGGAAGCTGTATTGGAATTTTTTCAGGTTCCACAGTTTCTGTAATTGGGATGCCATGAAGGCATTTATATGTGGTCATTATATATAGAAGATTAGCAGAAATAAAAATTGCTACTTTCCTGGCTATCACTCGGTGAACAATACAGCTGTTTTGCATAAGCAAACAGCTGCATTGTTCTCCACACTTACAGATCACGACCCGCTATGAACTACAAGCAGGACACAAGCTGAAAGAATCTTATCAGCGCTGCTGACTGTTATAACAGCCTGCACCGCTCATACGAGTTTATCGCTCAATTCTAGAAAACTAGAATTGAGTGAGGAATGAATCGTGCTTTAAAAAACTGCACCATGTCCGTGCATTTAGACGCAACAGTTATCGCTCAAAAGATGGCTTTGAGAGAATTTTGAGTGAGAATCGTTGTGTCTAAATGGGCCTTAAGCCTCCCCCTCGCCTGTACGTGACAGTGATTATATGTTTTGTATATATTATGTTGATGCAAGTATAAATGTGTAGAAATTAAGGGGTAATTGTATTCAAAAATGTACCTTCAATAAAAATGATCCGCTTAAAAAAAAAAAAAAGAAAAAGATTTTGGTTCCTTTAAATAACTTCTTCCTGCACAGCCCACTCTATATCAGACAACTCATTCTCTCCCATGCCAGTGCACCCCAATATTCCTCCGCATGAAAAGTAAGGCTTTGCTTCACAGTTGAACTAAATCCAACTTGTAACAAAGAAATGAAGCAGGATTAGTCGGGAGATCAGATAACTGCACACAGATTGCTGCCTCTTTCATTTCCAATACTGGCTGGTACTGCGGAGGTCATTGCAGTCTGACCTCATACACAGCCGCCGGCCGCTTCATTGTCTTTTCATAGCTGTAATTAATGAGAATAGTCGAGCTCCGAAAGTGACTTCATATAGCATAGAGATGTAACCAGCAAAAATGTGTAATGACACCAGGACTGGCATACCAGCAGTTACTATTGTTCTCAGTTAAAGGGACAAAAGGGCACCCCAAAAGGGCCAAAATATGTTGTAAAGGTGTAGAAATGCAGCAATTTGTCACTTAGGGTTAGGATACTTTACTGCCATGCCCTGGCATGGCAAAACTCATGGGACTGGAACTAATATCGTGTAGGACCTCCTCTAGCAAGTTGAAGTGCAGCAACTTGACGTGGCATTGATTCTACAAATGGAAGATGTCTGGAAAGATTTTGAGTCATCTGGGTAGCCTCCACAGCTCCGTGGTATTTGTAGGTGCGGGACCGCAGTGTGAATGGTCCCCTCCACCACATCCTAAAAATGCTCGATTGGGCTTGTGTTGGGTGAAACTGCAGGCTGCACCATTCATAGGAACTCTCCTGAATGCTCCTCTAACCAATTCTGGACAACCTGGACACGATGGCATTGCGCATTATCCTGCTGCTATATTGTGGGTGTACATGAAGTCCATGAAGGGCACAAATGGTCAGCAAGCAGTGAAACATAGCGGGAACTGGTCAATGACATGTTTAGGTGGATCAGTAGACCCAACCCATGCCATGAGAACACACCTAATACCAGTATGGAGCCACCACCAGCCTGACAACTGAAGTCCATGGCTTCATGGGGTCTGTGTCACACACATACCTCACGACCAGCCAGAAACAATTGGTACTGTGGCTCATCGGGACATGCCACATATCACCAGTCCTCTAGGATCCACTTAGCAACCTCAAAAGCCCAGGTGAGGCGCTGTGTCGTGGTGATAACAGAGACACTTAGGTTGGTCTTCAGTCCCTATATTCCATGGAAGCTACAAACTGATGCACTGACCTGCGGGGTAAATGTGTGCGGCCTCCTGCTTTGCATATAGATGTGATTTCTGCTGAGGTCACTTGTCTGTTCTCATGGACAACTCTAGCCACACGCTGCCGGTCGCCATCATTAAGCACCCATAGGCAGCCACTGTGGATGGTAATGCCTTCTATGATGTATTCCCGATACACACGTGACACTGTGGTTCAAGGAATGTTCAATGGTCATACAACTTCAGAAATAGCAAGTCCCATTCGTCTGGCACCTGCTATCATGCTTCATGTGAAATCCGATGATCCATGTCATCTTGCCATGATTACGCTGGGCGGTATTCAACCTCACAACTTATACAGCTGAGGGCATTCCCGAGCATCCCATGAGGTAATGCCACTTCATCATCAACTTACATACTGCTAGCCCAAAACTCTTGGCATGTCACTGTCCAATGCTTGTTTGGCCAACCCACTGATATCATAGTAGAATGTTTGGTGGGTGTCGCTGCACACAAAAACTGGTTTATTTAGAAAATCTATCCTGTGGATAAGTATGTCTAACTCTGACCAATATTTGTTAGTTAATAACAAGGAGATCATCAATTACTTATCCTGTACTGATCCTGAGTTACATCCTGTATTATACTGCAGAGCTGCACTCACTATTCTGCTGGTGGAGTCACTGTGTACATACATTACTTATCCTGTACTGATCCTGAGTTGCATCTTGCATTATACTCCAGAGCTGCACTCACTATTCTGCTGCTGGAGTCACTGTGTACATACATTACTTATCCTGTACTGATCCTGAGTTACATCCTGTAGATCTTTTATTATAAAAGTAAAAAACACAACAAAGACAAACTGTAACAATAAGAATAACCATATAAAGCAATATAAGGCCCTTCCCCCACAGTCCGTGATCCATAAACAAAGTAAATGTCCATATCCGGGTTTCCTCCCCGCCGTACACACAACCCACACACACATACACACTCAACATATAACACAATATACAACCATAACACAATATACAAGTATATACCTAAAATATAAAACTAAGGAAACTATAACTACATAAACCCTGTAAACTATAACTCCAGGTCCAGCCGTACCGCACTGCACCCACACAGAACAAATGTAAGCAATAGCATAAACAGCATAAATAACTGAAATAGCAACATAAATAAGCAAATTCAAACAGAAAGACCGAGCCGAACTGGCATAAAACTAACTAAAAAATTTTTTTTTTTTTTTTTGGGTCCCCAGTGCAGCTTGGGGGCCAAGCCTGCTCCATCAGTCCGTGCCCAGAGTTCTTAGTTCAGGACGTGCCAAGCCACACCAGGGTTTTTTTTTGTTTTTTTTTAATAAATACCACACAGTGCCCGCCGCAGCCTGGGGGCCATGCCCGCTCCACCAGTCCGTGCCCAGAGTTCAATGTTCGAGACGTGCCAGGCTACGGCTCAAGGCGTGAATCCCACTCCCCCCAACTCCCCCCCCCAACCTACCTACCACCCAAAACGTGAATATATACAATATATACAAAACCATAATACACTCCAATATCAACATACATAATATATACTATATACATAACCCGAAAGCCTAAGGTCGGCTCTCCTGCAGCCCTACTTCATTTCATTTTGCCCAAATCAAAACAAAAAGCTTCATGGTGCACTCACAGCCCCCCACCAGGATTGGAGGTGATAAGCCGGGCACAGACATCACAATGTACTATCCCTTGAATTTAAAAACAGGTCTCCCTATTCTCTCCCTAATTTGCCCTAGACTGTCCTTAGTCTGCCCCTCAGTCTGACCCTTCATGGAAACCTGTCCCTGCCCTATCCCTCCTCTCTCCCTATCCTGTCCCTATTCTCTCCCTACTCTTCCCCTAGAAAATTAAGAAAACACTGTCCCTAACGAAATACAAGCCCTCTCCATAGGAGAGAAGCCTTAGATGTGCCCAGCCTCTCATACTCCAAAGAACGCACCTTCACCAGGTCACCCAGGATGTTCCTACATACCGTATCCACGGGGAGGACTTTCAGTTCCGTCGAGATTAAACACCGTGCACTCCAGATGTGGAACCTGACCACTAGGCTAACTAGAAATAAAGTGCAGCGGTCCCTGCCACCAAGGCCTCTGAACGCTCCATAAGCCCACTCCGCATAGGAGAGGTGTGCCAGCTGAGGCCAGCCTATGGAGACCCCTACCCGTTGGTATACCTCTGTATTAAAGGGGCACTGAAGCAGGAAATGCTCCATGCTTTCCAGCACATCGCTGCACTCCTGACGGGGGCAACCCCTGTCAATCAGAGGCCTGCTCTTCAAGTTACCCCTTACATACAGTCTCCCGTGAAAGCAGCGCCAAGCCAAGTCCCAAAACTTCACGGGGACCCGGGTTGAATTCAGTAAACGTAACCCTCCCTCCAGGTCCCGACTTGGGCAGTCCTTGAGCGCCAGGGGCTTCTGGAAACGGGTCAACAGGACTCTTTCGTCAAGGAGCCTCCTCGTCAGAGTCCTGATCTCCCACATCCCCAGACCCCACCGGCGTATCACCTTCAGAACCAAGGTAGCGTAGGCCGGGAGATATCCATGCTGCGTGCGAAGGTCCTTCACTCGCCCTCCTGTCTCCCATTCCTGGAAGAAGGGCCGAAACCATCCCCGGCAGGAGTAGACCCACAGAGGAGCCCTTTCTTGCCAGAGGTTGCCTATGTTGATCTTAAAAAAGGTGTCTACAAGAAACACCACGGGGTTGACCATAGATAACCCCCCTAGTCTCCTCGTGCGGTATGTAACATCTCTCCTGATCAGGTTCAACCTATTCCCCCACAACATTAGGAAGAACAGGTTGTAGACCCGAGTCCAGAGAGGTTCTGGCAAAATGCATACGCTGCCCAGGTAGATGAATAAAGGGAGCAGGTATGTTTTGATCAGGCTAACTCTTTCCCGAAGGGTCAAAGACCAACCCTTCCACTGGTTTACCTTCTGAGTGGCACCATCCAGCCTGTCTACCCAATTTTGCATGGGGTAATCCCCCTGGCCAAATTTGATGCCAAGAACTTTTGCTGAAGTCTGGGGCACCGGAAGAGTGTCCGGGAGATCAAACACAGGATCCCCCCTTCCTAACCAGAGACTTTCACACTTATCCCAGTTGACTCTGGACCCAGATGCCTCTGAGTAGGCATCCACCTCCGACACCACAAACTCCGCCTCCTCCCTTGAGGATACGAAGAGCGTGACATCATCGGCGTATGCCACTGCCCTCAGGGTAGCCTCCGGCACCGCCCGGTCCATCCCGACCCCCGCTATAGGTCCACGATCAACCCTCCTAAGAAAGGGATCTATCGCAAACACATACAACAGGGGACTTAGAGGACAGCCCTGACGGACGCCGGAACCCACCTCAAAAGGGCGGCCAAGCCAACCGTTCACCAGCGGGAAAGTCTCAGCCCCTGCATACAATGTTCGCAGCCAATCAACAAACCCCACTGGCAGGCCATATCTCAGAAGGACTGACCAGAGGTACTCGTGATTAACCCGATCAAACGCTTTGGCCTGATCCAAGGACAGCAAGTACCCCTCCCAGTGACCAGCCCTACCCTGCTCCACTGCCTCCCGGACACCAAGAACAGCGCTAAAGGTGCTACGGCCTGGAACAGAGCAATGCTGGGCCCCCGAGAGGAGCCGGGGTGCAAACTTGACCAACCGATTAAACAGCACTTTTGCCAGAACCTTCCTGTCCGTATTGAGAAGTGCTATGGGACGCCAGTTCTCAATACGGCTCGAGTCTTTACCCTTTGACAGAAGGATCAAAGCTGACCTCCTCATTGACTTTGGCAGAGTGCCCGAGGAAAGACACTCATTTAATACCTCCGTCAAGAGGGGACTCAAGAGGTCCTTGAAGGTCTTATAATACTCGGATGTTAGTCCATCCGGTCCTGGCGATTTTTTGAGCCGGAGCCCATCAATCGCCAGTTTAACTTCCTCTATTCTGATCTCTCCTGTCAAAACATCAAGAGAGGTGTCTACCCCCAGCTCAGGGACAGTTTCAGCCAGGAAAGCCGACATCACTTCCGAATCTAGATCCCTCTTTCCCAAGAGTTGCGAGTAGTAGGATCTGACGACCTCCAGAATCCCTGATCTGGATCGATTCAGGGATCCTGTACTATCGATCAGTCCAGTGACCACTTTACTATTCACTGACATCCTACAGTTTCTGTAAGGGTCGGGCGAGCGGTACTTCCCGAAATCCCTCTCAAAAACCAAGGATGCGTGTCTATCGTACTGGCACTTCTTGAGCAAAGATTTCACTCTGGAGATCTCCTCGCGGCTACCTCCAGTCGAAACGAGATGTTCGAGTTTCCTCCTCAGGCCGTTGTACAGGCGGTACCTGTCCAGGCATCTGAGGTTGGAGAGCTCTCGGAAGAACCTTGCCGCCCTCCTCTTGAACATCTCCCACCACTCTGACTTACTGCTACAGAGATCCAGTAATGGTACCTGGCTCTGCAGAAAATCCTCAAAGGACTGTCTTATCTCTGCTTCCTCCAGGAGTGATGAATTCAGTCTCCAAAAACCTCTGCCCATCCGGGGGGTCTCTGCAACATTCAGAGAAAACAATATTAGACAGTGATCGGAGAATTCCACCTCAACAACGGACACTGGTGAAGAGATGGCTTCCTCCTTCAAATAAAACCTGTCTATTCTAGACCTGCTCTGACCTCTATAATAGGTGAACCCCTCGTGGCCTGGGGTGTGCCGGATGTGGACATCCACCAGACGAGCTTCGCTAGCTATGCTATTAAGTGCGACGCTGTCAAAAGTCAACCGCCTGTCTCCAGAGCCTCCCCTATCGCGGGCTCTCGTGACTGCATTAAAGTCACCTCCAAAGACAACTTGGCGGCTGGTAAAAAGGTAGGGCTTGATCCTCATAAAGAGACTCTTCCTGTCCTTTTTTGACTGGGGACCGTAGATGTTGACAAGTCTTAATTCTTGTCCCTTCATGAGGACATCTAAGATCAGGCACCTTCCCATTTCTAATTCAATAACTCGTCGGCATTCAACCGCTGCGGTAAAAAGGACCGCCACTCCACTATACGGCTCGGCCGCAAGAGACCAGTAGGAAGGGCCTGACCTCCACTCCCTTTTTGCCTTATGTATGGCTGCCAAATCAGACAGCCTGGTCTCCTGCAAAAATAAAATGTCGGCTTCAACGCGGCCGAGAAAATCAAAGGCCGCAAATCTAGCCGTATCAGACTTAATGCTGGCAACGTTAATTGATGCCAGAGTCAGCGGAGTGGGTGCCGCCATCATGAGTGATTAAATTAGACGGCTTTCTTCCTCACACCCGCTTCCTCGGGGTCAGAGGAAAGCCCCTTGCCTCTTTTTTTGGACACAGATGTGTCCATAGCAGGGGATCCCCTGACCCCGTCGTCCTTGTTTCCAGGTTCCAGAGTAGCCTCCACCCCGGAAGGAACTATGCCTTCATGAGGTGGAGACGCAGCGCCCCCTGTTGACCCTTCCTTTGCCCTAGGAACCTTGCCCTCCGCCTCCCCCTCAGAAGAGGAGGAAGAGATGTCTCGGAGGGCTCGGAACCTATTGGAGAGTCCAACTGGAGGTGAGCAGGCTTCCCCTTCCAGTACTTGGCCCGGGGTGGGAGAGGATCTTGAATCCCCCCTTCGTTTCCTCCTCGTGGCACCTAGCTTACGCCGTTTCTCTAGCCACCTCTTGCCTTCCTCATCCACACTTTCGCAGTGAGAGGAATCTGCAGAGTTGGTCTCCTCCCTCTGGATCCTCCTGTCCTCCTCATCTAAATCGCTGTCCCTCAAAGCCTCAGCCGCGAGATTTGCCTCTGGAACAGGGGCCACCATCGACCCACCTGCTGTGGGTGCTCCTGTCAGCTCCCTGCTCCGTCTGCGTTTCTCCTGACGCCTCTGCTCCGCAGGCGTCTTTTGCCGGTTCTTCCCTGGCTCCTGAGCTCCTCCACCTCTGCTGGCCCCCTCACCCCCGGAGGCCACATCATGACCCCCATCCGTAGGTGCTGAGACGGCATTGGCAAAGGAGCGCGGACAGCGACTAAATGGGTGACCGAGGTCACCACACAGGTTACACCTAATCTCCGCACAGGAGGCTAGATGACCCAGACCCCCACACAGAGCGCACTTCAAGGTCTTACAAGCGGCGCTCAAGTGTGAGGGGTCGCCGCACCTGTGGCAGAGCTTCGGCTGCCCCTGGTAAAAGGCCAAGATACGATCCCTGCCGAGGAAGGCTGCAGAAGGTATGTGTGCCACTGAGTTACCTGAACGTTTCAGCTGGACCATGAACGTCCAGGCCCCAGACCATATGCCGTGCTCATCCCTGTTCTTTTGGGGCATCTCCGTCACCTCTCCGTACCTACTGAGCCACGTCATGATGTCAAAGCAAGAAAGTGACTCGTTACGAGTCAAAACGGTCACCTTCTTGATACCGTTCTGGCGAGACACCACCTGGATGGCAAAGTCTCGCCAGCCGGGCTCGTTTTTCACCAGCTCGTAATTCCCCCAGAAGATTTCTAAGCCCTCTGGGCGAACGAAGCTGATGTCAAACTCAGACGTGCCGTAAGGATGGATCAGGGCAAAGATGTCAACTGCCCTGAAGCCCATCTTCAGCAGAAGCTCCACTACCCTTGCCCTCGGGGGGCATGTATCATTGCCTCTCCAACGAAGACGGACCACATTCCTACGACCTGCGTCCTGCCCGGGTGTCGGTAGGGACCATACGGTCTCCCCCCTTTGCTCTCGGAAGGCACCCAAGCCATGTCTCTCTTTCCAGAGAGATAGATCCACCTCTCTTCCTCCAACTGTGATTGTACTCTCCCCCTTCCGTAAAGCCTCCAGGAGACGCTGTTGCAAAGCGCCCTCCCTAGAGCCTGGAGACAAGGAGGACCCCTCCCCTCCAGCGGCGACACTGGCATAACTCCTGCCAGTTGTTGTCGTCGCTGGAGGGGCGACTGGAACCTGTGACCCCCCTGGCTTATCCACCTTATCCCCTGGGCCCCCAGATCCCCGGCTGCCAGGGGGGCCCGAGGTGCCCGAAGGCCCAGAACCTGCAGAGAATTGTTTACTCTCGGCGTTGTCCCTCACATCCACCACACGCTCTCGCACATCCATGCCCGGATCTACCACTTTTATCCTCGGATCATGTGGTCCATGGGTCCTGGCCTCTCCGGAGGTAGATGGTAAAGCCTCCGGACTTTTGCTTGTGTTTTTCCTTTTTCCTTTTTTCTTTTTTGCCTCCGCATCACTGGAGGCGCGGGATCCGGCCTGACTTACTCCCAGATTATGGGAGACCCCTGATTTTAGGTCCGCAGCCCCCTCCGCATCACAGGCAGCACTTGCTGCATTAGTGGCACCGCTGCCACCCTCCTTGCTGTTACCGCGACCTGCATCTGTACTGGCCTTTACTGCGCCTTTCTTACTGACCTCCTTGCTCCTGTTACCAACTAACACAGGGACAGGGGGTCTGACCAGCTGGGCCCTTTTCTCCCCAACTCCCTGCTCCAGGCCCACCACAGAGTCCGAGCCAGGGGGGTTTTTGGGGTCAGAACTCTGATCCGACTTTGCAGCCAGATCAGTCCTCACGGGAACTTTGACAAACACAAGCTTTTCCTGCAGCTTAACAGGTTTCTTTTTCTTTTTCTTTATCTCTACATCCTCCTCCGGCATCTCATTGCCAAACATGAAGCCCCCAATATGCAGAGAGGCTTCTGGCTGTGGGGTCTTCTGCACTTGTAGCCTTCCTGCGTTTCCCTCCACCTCTGATTCCCCTGAGGTAGATGGCAGTCCAATTTCCTCAGGCAACAGCTCTCTGGAACTTGTAGTGCCACTGGGTGTTGGTACTAGCTCTTGTGAGCATACGGGCTGCTCCTCCAGGGTCTCCTGCACATCCTCAAACAATTCCTCATCTGAGGCTTCATCATTGCTTGACTCGCTTTGCTCCTGGCCACTGCACCTTGCCGCCATCTTTGCAAACCGGTCATCATTTATTATTTTTTCCTTAAAGGGACCGCTCTCCTCCAGTATTTTCTCCCTCACCGCTTCCCACATTCTAATGCAGTCCTTGCATTTCTTTATTGCCCTTCTGGCTTCTGCCTTTCTGTCCTTAGAAGCATTTTGCTCCATGATCAGCTTGGCATCGCGCACCTTTCCCTTTTGCATGACCAACATTTTTCCAGCAAAGTTATAGTCATTAATACTCTTCGCCAGCCTGGAGGCCAGCTCAATCACTGATTCCTCCTTCTTTCTTTCGCTCCACTTACCCATACTTGCCAGGGTCTGCGGCTCACCTGCTCTCCTGCGGGTCTGGCTGCGGGTCACAATCTCACTCCCTGCGCTATCAGAAGCCGCCGTGCTGACAAATGGTGCCACGCTGCTGCAGCCACGACCAGGTCCAAGTCTCTTCTTACCTCCAGCAGAAGCTCCTGTTTTCCTGCGTGCTGCTGGCTTCTCCGGCACCAGTGGCAAACTTTCTTTCGGCATTGCTGATGCCAGCAATGCCTTCACTTCCCTCCCTCCCCCCGAGTGGCCCCGGGGAGAGGAGGTGCGGGACTCCATATCCAACAAAGCCCAGAAAAGTGCACCTTCTCTGGGACCCAAGCTCAGCAAAACCTCCTTCTCTGACCACACCCTGGAAGTTGCAGAGCTTCACCAGCACACACCTACTCCAGAAGCTGCACTCACTATTCTGCTGGTGGAGTCACTGTGTACATACATTACTTATCCTGTACTGATCCTGAGTTGCATCTTGCATTATACTCCAGAGCTGCACTCACTATTCTGCTGCTGGAGTCACTGTGTACATACATTACTTATCCTGTACTGATCCTGAGTTACATCCTGTATTATACCCCAGAGCTGCACTCACTATTCTGCTGGTGGAGTCACTGTGTACATACATTACTTATCCTGTACTGATCCTGAGTTACATCCTGTATTATACTCCAGAGCTGCACTCACTATTCTGCTGGTGAAGTCACTGTGTACATACATTACTTATCCTGTACTGATCCCGAGTTGCATCTTGCATTATACTACAGAGCTGCACTCACTATTCACAGTGGGCAGCGACTAACAGAATGGTATTTAACAAGGAGAACTGTAAGATCCTACATTTGGGCACGAAAGATGAAAAAAGCACATACAGAATGGAAAGAATTAGGCTAAGCTGCACCATATGTGAAAAAGACTTGCATATACTAATAGATCTGTTAGGTTGTGCTGGCTGGGACCTGTAGTACCATGGTTTCTAGCAGCACAGCCCACAGGTGGTGAATGATTGGTGAGTGTTTGGGTCATTTGTCAGTCCCTATGTTATGTCAGTCCAGTCCGCAGTATGCAGTTCTCTGTCCAGTCTGAAGTTTGTCTTAGGTCGCCATGTTTGTTATATGCTCGTCTCTGGGCACGTTTGTGTAGGCCCTGTGCTTATTTGCCATCAGGGATGTAACAAGATCACAGACTGAACATGAGTCAACAGTGTGATGCAGCAGCGAAAAGGCAAACACAATTCTGGGATGTATTAAGAGAAGCATAGAGTCTAGATCACGTGAGGTCATTATCCTCCTCTACTCTTCCTACGTCAGACCTCATCTGGAATACTGTGTCCAGTTCTGGGCACCCCGATTTAAAAAAAGACAAAGACAAACTTGAGCAAGTTCAGAGAAGAGTTACCAAGATGGTGAGCGGTCTGCAAATCATGTCCTATGAGGAACGGTTAAAGAATCAGGGAATGTTTAGCTTGCAAAAAAGAAGGCTGAGAGGAGACTTAAAGGGGTTGTCCCGCGGCAGCAAGTGGGTCTATACACTTCCGTATGGCCATATTAATGCACTTTGTAATGTACATCGTGCATTAATTATGAGCCATACAGAAGTTATAAAAAGTTTTTTACTTACCTGCTCCGTTGCTAGCGTCCTCGTTCCCATGGAGCCGACTAATTTTCGCCCTCCGATGGCCAAATTAGCCGCGCTTGCGCAGTCCGGGTCTTCTGCTCTCTTCAATGGAGCCGCTCGCGCAGAATGCCGGCTCCGTGTAGCTCCGCCCCGTCACGTGCCGATTCCAGCCAATCAGGAGGCTGGAATCGGCAATGGACCGCACAGAAGAGCTGCGGTCCACGGAGGGAGCAGACCCGGCGGCCATCTTCAGCAGGTAAGTATGAAGACGCCGGACCGCCGGGATTCAGGTAAGCGCTGAGCGGTTTGTTTTTTTAACCCCTGCATCGGGGTTGTCTCGCGCCGAACGGGGGGGGGGGGGGGGTTAAAAAAAAAACAAAACCCGTTTCGGCGCGGGACAACCCCTTTAATAGCGGTCTACAAATATCTGAAGGGCTGTCACAGTGCAGAGGGATCAGCCCTATTCTAATCTGCACAAAGAAAGACTAGAAACAATGGGGTGAGACTGAAAGGGAGGAGACACAGATTAGATATTAGACAGTAAGAGTGATCAATGAGTGGAACAGGTTGCCATGGAGGTGGTTAGTCCTCCTTCAATGGAAGTGTTCAAACAAAGGCTGGACAAATATCTGTCTGGGATGATTTAGTGATCCTGCACTGAGCAGGGGGTTGGACTGATGACCCTGGAGGTCCCTTCCAACTCTACCATTCTATGATTCGGCTAGTAGAGTCCCTCTATGCATATATTACTTATCCTGTACTGATCATGAGTTACATCCTGTATTATCCTCCAGAGCTGCACTCACTATTCTGCTGGCCAAGGCTTGGTATTGCAGGCCACGCTCCCATTAAAATGAATGGGAACTTTTTGTAATACCATGAGTCCCGGGGCAACAGTCCCCCTCTTTCTACTTTTGCTGACCTATCCTACGCATAGGCCATCAATAGTTTAAAACTGGCCAAAGCCTTTAATTAATAGAAAAAAAAATAGAGGTGATAATTTCTCTCTGAGGTACCCTCGAGAGCACACTGCAGAACATTCTCAGCGAGCTGATAACAGAGAACAATAGGAAGTCCATGGCAAGAACACAGGAAGTGGGTTAAGTGATCTTTGAACAAAAATAGAAAAATTAAAGACAGCATCTCAGTGACTTCCATAGACATAAACAAATTAGCCCCGGGCCTGGCAGGAAAGGGGTTAAAACAAATGCGGTTTGCACACCTGCGTTACAATGACATGCGTGCGACTGGTGACAGCAGGTTCAGTTATGCACAGGACATGAATTTATGATTTGGAAAAAAGAC
The DNA here is from genome assembly GCF_035609145.1 of Eleutherodactylus coqui. Classification (NCBI taxonomy): domain Eukaryota; kingdom Metazoa; phylum Chordata; class Amphibia; order Anura; family Eleutherodactylidae; genus Eleutherodactylus; species Eleutherodactylus coqui. Next base: position 17,724,688 of record NC_089842.1, read on the forward strand.
TTATTTAGGAATCTTCCAATTGTCTGTAAGTTACTAAACGGAACGGAACAAAGGGCTTTGATGCTGGAGAACGTCTGATTGGCTGGAGGCTCTGACCAATCACTGCAGGGAACGACAGCCAGGAAGTGATCATACACTGACAAAGGGATCTTCCCAGGATTCACTGAGAAGTCTTCGCCTACTTCTAGATTCAGCACTTTTAGCACATGACAGTTTATTGTTTTTATGTGTCTGACCCCAAACTGTCATCACTCCAGCCGGATTATTTACTCCTGCAGATCTGGAGTGTACAAAGTCTAAAACATCGAGGAATCTCTCTGCTTGCTTTATAAAGTTTGGAGGCCATGTTATACTTCAGATCTGCAGGCACAAATCAGGCTATAAAAACAAACTGCCATCTGATAAAATTGCTACTAGTCTAAACGTAAGGCCAAAGGGGCGTCCCAGCGAGAACCATTCCTGAGCTTTTCCACCAGAATTAGAATCGCCTCCATTCACAATAATAAGGCAGTTGTGTATCAGAGACCGACTGCCTGTTTACACGGGCCGATCCGTCATTCTGTTTTCTGAATGCAGAAACTGAGCAACAATTTCAGATTCATACTGGAGATGAGAACGATTGATCGGACCGTGTAAAAGGGCCCTTATATGAAACAGCTAGACTTACCAAAACTCCTCATAATACTGCCTCCGGCTGTATGTAGGAGAATGTAACAGCTACAATACTGCCCCCTACGCATAAATATTAGTACTAGTTATATTCTTGTACATAGGGGGCAGTATTACAGTAGTTACATTCTTGTACATAGGAGGCAGTATTATAGTAGTTATAGTCTTGTACATAGGAGCAGTATTATAGCAGTTATATTCTTGTACATAGGAGGCAGTATTATAGTAGTTATATTCTTGTACATAGGAGGCAGTATTATAGTAGTTATATTCTTGTACATAGGGGGCAGTATTATAGTAGTTATATTCTTGTACATAGGAGGCAGTATTATAGTAGTTATATTCTTGTACATAGGGGCAGTATTATAGTAGTTATATTCTTGTACATAGGGGCAGTATTATAGTAGTTATATTCTTGTACATAGGGGTAGTATTATAGTAGTTATATTCTTGTACATAGGGGCAGTATTATAGTAGTTATATTCTTGTACATAGGGGGGCAGTGTTATAGTAGTTATATTCTTGTACATAGGAGCAGTATTATAGTAGTTATATTCTTGTACATAGGAGGCAGTATTATAGTAGTTATACTCTTGTACATAGGGGCAGTATTATAGTAGTTATATTCTTGTACATAGGAGGCAGTATTATAGTAGTTATATTCTTGTACATAGGAGGCAGTATTATAGTAGTTATATTTTTGTACAAAGGAGGCAGTATTATAGTAGTTATATTCTTATACATAGGAGGCAGTATTATAGTAGTTATATTCTTGTACATAGGGGGCAGTATTATAGTAGTTATATTCTTGTACATAGGAGGCAGTATTAAAGTAGTTATATTCTTGTACATAGAAGGCAGTATTATAGTAGTTATATTCTTGTACATAGGAGACAGTATTATAGTAGTTATATTCTTGTACATAGGAGACAGTATTATAGTAGTTATATTCTTGTACAAAGGAGGCAGTATTATAGTAGTTACATTCTTGTACATAGGAGGCAGTATTATAGTAGTTATACTCTTGTACATAGGGGCAGTATTATAGTAGTTATATTCTTGTACATAGGAGGCAGTATTATAGTAGTTATATTCTTGTACATAGGAGGCAGTATTATAGTAGTTATATTCTTGTACAAAGGAGGCAGTATTATAGTAGTTATATTCTTGTACATAGGGACAGTATTATAGTAGTTATATTCTTGTACATAGGAGGCAGTATTATAGTAGTTATACTCTTGTACATAGGGGCAGTATTATAGTAGTTATATTCTTGTACATAGGGGGCAGTATTATAGTAGTTATATTCTTCTACATAGGAGCAGTATAATAGTAGTTATATTCTTGTACATAGGGGGCATTATTATAGTAGTTATATTCTTGTACATAGGAGCAGTATAATAGTAGTTATATTCTTGTACATAGGGAGCATTATTATAGTAGTTATATTCTTCTACATAGGAGCAGTATTATAGTAGTTATATTCTTGTACATAGGGGGCAGTATTATAGTAGTTATATTCTTGTACATAGGGGGCATTATTATAGTAGTTATATTCTTGTACATAGGAGCAGTATTATAGTAGTTATATTCTTGTACATAGGGGGCAGTATTATAGTAGTTATATTCTTGTACATAGGAGGTAGTATTATAGTAGTTATATTCTTGTATATAGGGGGCAGTATTATAGTAGTTATATACTTGTACATAGGAGGCAGTATTATAGTAATTGTATTCTTGTACATAGGGGGCAGTATTATAGTAGTTATATTCTTGTACATAGGAGGCAGTATTATAGTAGTTATATTCTGGTACAAAGGAGGCAGTATTATAGTAGTTATATTCTTGTACATAGGGGGCAGTATTATAGTAGTTATACTCTTGTACATAGGGGCAGTATTATAGTAGTTATATTCTTGTACATAGGAGGCAGTATTATAGTAGTTATATTCTTGTACATAGGGGGCAGTATTATAGTAGTTATATTCTTGTACAAAGGAGGCAGCATTATAGTAGTTATATTCTTGTACATAGGAGGCAGTATTATAGTAGTTATACTCTTGTACATAGGGGCAGTATTATAGTAGTTATATTCTTGTACATAGGAGGCAGTATTATAGTAGTTATATTCTTGTACATAGGGGGCAGTATTATAGTAGTTATATTCTTGTACATAGGGAGGCAGTATTATAGTAGTTATATTCTTGTACATAGGAGCTGTATAATAGTAGTTATATTCTTGTACATAGGGGGCATTATTATAGTAGTTATATTCTTGTACATAGGGGGCATTATTATAGTAGTTATATTCTTGTACATAGGAGCAGTATTATAGTAGTTATATTCTTGTACATAGGAGGCAGTATTATAGTAGTTATACTCTTGTACATAGGGGCAGTATTATAGTAGTTATATTCTTGTACATGGGGAGCAGTATTATAGTAGTTATATTCTTGTACATAGGGGGCAGTATTATAGTAGTTATATTCTTGTACATAGGGGGCAGTATTATAGTCGTTATATTCTTGTACATAGGGGGCAGTATTATAGTAGTTATATTCTTATACATAGGGGGCTGTATTATAGTAGTTATATTCTTGTACATAGGGAGCAGTATTATAGTAGTTATATTCTTGTACATAGGGGGCAGTATTATAGTAGTTATATTCTTGTACATAGGAGCAGTATTATAGTAGTTATATTCTTGTACATAGGGGGCAGTATTATAGTAGTTATATTCTTGTACATAGGGGGCAGTATTATAGTAGTTATATTCTTGTACATAGGGGGCAGTATTATAGTAGTTATATTCTTGTACATAGGGGGCAGTATTATAGTTGTTATATTCTTGTACATAGAGGGAAGAACTATAGTATTTATATTCCTGTACATAGGGGGCAGTATTATAGTAATTATATTCTTGTACATAGGGAGCGGTATTATAGTAGTTATATTCTTGTACATAGGGAGCAGTATTATAGTAGTTATATTCTTGTACATAGGGGGCAGTATTATAGTAGTTATATTCTAGTACATAGGGGGCAGTATTATAGTAGTTATATTCTTGTACATAGGGAGCAGTATTATAGTAGTTATATTCTTGTACATAGGGGACAGTATTATAGTAGTTATATTCTTGTACATAGGGAGCAGTATTATAGTAGTTATATTCTTGTACATAGGGGCAGTATTATAGTAGTTATATTCTTGTACATAGGGGGCAGTATTATAGTAGTTATATTCTTGTACATAGGAGACAGTATTATAGTAGTTATATTCTTGTACATAGGGGGCAGTATTATAGTAGTTATATTCTTGTACATAGGAGGTAGTATTATAGTAGTTATATTCTTGTACATAGGGGGCAGTATTATAGTAGTTATATTCTTGTACATAGGGGGCAGTATTATAGTAGTTATATTCTTGTACATAGGAGGTAGTATTATAGTAGTTATATTCTTGTACATAGGGGGCAGTATTATAGTAGTTATATTCTTGTACATAGGGGGCAGCATTACAGTAACTTTATTCTATACGTAGGGGACAGTATTATAGTAGTTATATTCTTGTACATAGGGAGCAGTATTATAGTAGTTATATTCTTGTACATAGGGGGCAGTATTATAGTAGTTATATTCTTGTACATAGGAGGTAGTATTATAGTAGTTATATTCTTGTACATAGGGGGCAGTATTATAGTAGTTATATTCTTGTACATAGGAGACAGTATTATAGTAGTTATATTCTTGTACATAGGGGGCAGTATTATAGTAGTTATATTCTTGTACATAGGGGGCAGTATTATAGTAGTTATATTCTTGTACATAGGGGGCAGTATTATAGTAGTTATATTCTTGTACATAAGGAGCAGTATTATAGTAGTTATATTCTTGTACATAGGGGGCAGTATTATAGTAGTTATATACTTGTACATAGGAGGCAGTATTATAGTAATTGTATTCTTGTACATAGGGGGCAGTATTATAGTAGTTATATTCTTGTACATAGGGGGCAGCATTACAGTAACTTTATTCTATACGTAGGGGGCAGTATTGTAGTGGTTAAATTCTTGTACATAGGGGACAGTAATATAGAGAAAATGTGTCTTACATGTAATTGTGCTTGTCTGGTGTCCAAAGGCAGCACAGAAGGAATTCTTGTCCCCAAGACTCCAAACTAGGATTGCCAACCTAGAATGATCAGTCAAGAAATTAGCATAATTAATTGTTGGTCTATAAAGGTCTATTTACAGGGAATGAATGTCAAGCAAATGATGTCTGACACTCGTCCCTGCATGTTTGCTGGTTTGCTCACAGAGTGGCCAGCAGAGGGGTGGGGCAGTGCAGGAAATTTCTCTCCTCTCACTCCCCCGCCCCTCTCTATTCCCTTAACACAGCGTCTGTTCAGTACTGCGCGACTGCTATTTACACTGAACAATGAGCTCATCGTTCATCGTTTATGCTGCATAAATGATGAACGATGAGCTAATCATTTAGTGTAAATAGCGGCCATTCAGTACTGAACCGATGCAGTATTAAGTGAATAGAGAGGGGCGGGGGAGTGAGAGGAGAGAAATTTCCTGCGCTGCCCCACCTCCCTGCTGGCTGCTCTGTGAGCGAACCAGCAATACTAGCTCCAGTGTGACAGCACGGGAGCGAGGACATGCAGGGACGAGTGTCAGGCATCATTTACTGGACATTCATTCCGTGTAAATGGACCTTTATAGACCAACAATTAATTATGCTAATTTCTTGATTGATCATTCTAGGTGGGCCACTGTGTTAAGTGAATGGAGAGGGGTGGGGGAGCACTAGGAAAGAAATCTCCTGCACAGCCCCGCCCCCTGCTGGCCGCTCTGTGAGCGAGACAGCTCTGCTAACGTGCAGGAGCACATGAGCGAGGAAATACAAGGATGAATGTCGGGCATTGTTTGTCCGACATTCGTCCTGTGTAAATGGACCTTAAGAAAACTCACACACAGCTCACACATGTGTAATAAATAGAGGCAAATAGCTGCAAATATAATTTATTGGGAGGGCATATATATATATATATATATATATATATATATATATATATATATATATATATATGTGCTGTCTTCAGACTTGAGGAAAGCAAATTAGAGGTAAAACAAGTTTTCTCTTATCCCTTCGTCCTCAGGTGGCACAGAAGGGATTTTTTATAGCAAAACAGGTAGAGGGGTAAATATTGAAGAACTGCAAATACTGAGGTCTTGATGCTGACTCTCTCTATTGATTCACAAAGGAAGATGGAATTGACCTGGAGGCTGTGTTGCAGATTTCTTGAAGACAGGCTTGGGCCCTTCTACCCATTAGGTAGAGCTAAACGTTCAAAATAGGCCCTTGCCACAAAAGGAGGACAGGTTTGTTCTGTTGCATAAATGTTGCAGCTGCTAGATATTAACTATCTTATCTTTTACCTTATCAGTGAGACCTTTGAAGCTTTGAATACCATCTTCTGGGCCAATAAAGACAATAGCAGGTTCTCTGACAGTCTTAAAGGGGTTGTCCCGCACCGAAACTGTTTTTTTTTTTTTTCAATAGCCCCCCCGTTCGGCGCGAGACAAACCCGATGCAGGAGTTTAAAAAAAAACCCGGATAGTACTTACCCGAATCCCCGCGCTCCGGTGACTTCTTACTTACCTTGCGAAGATGGCCGCCGGGATCTTCACCCACGGTGGACCGCAGGTCTTCTCCCATGGTGCACCGTGGGCTCTGTGCGTTCCATTGCCGATTCCAGCCTCCTGATTGGCTGGAATCGGCACACGTGACGGGGCGGAGCTACGAGGAGCAGCTCTCCAGCACGAGCGGCCCCATTCAGAAGGAAGAAAACCGGACTGCGCAAGCGCGTCTAATCGGGAGATTAGACGCTGAAATTAGACGGCACCATGGAGACGAGAACGCTAGCAATGGAGCAGGTAAGTGAATAACTTCTGTATGGCTCATAATTAATGCACGATGTATATTACAAAGTGCATTAATATGGCCATACAGAAGTGCATAACCCCACTTGCTTTCGCGGGACAACCCCTTTAACCTCTTTGTTGAAGAGAAATTGATCTTGATTGCCCTCTTGACACCTGGAAAAATTAAGGATATTCTGAATATCATGTTCTAGATTACGGTTTCCTGATAATGTTCTTCATGGGAGAAACCTTGGATGCAACGGAGGGCAAAGTCCTAGAACACCACTATCCGGTAAGAGCCTCAGGTAAGGATGTTAGAAGAGAAAAATAGTTTACATATGTGTATCTGTCCAGCTTCCTTCCATATGTAATGGCTCCAAGGAAGAACCTAAAATGAGAGGCATTTAGTGGTTACTTCAGTAAGAGGAAGCTGCAGTTGATCAGCTGATAAAACATGAGGATTCTAAGAAGGAAGGGGTGATCTCACATTTAGTCTCAAACATTTTGAGTACTTTAAAGAATCAGGCGATGAGTGACTGATTTGTAAATTTCCCCTCCATCATACAAATTATTGCCAAGACGTGTACTTTCAGAAGTTGAATGTTAATAGTTTCTGGAAATCCTCCCGTAGGAATTGAATTATCCTTCAATACCTACGGGAGGACTTCCAGAAACTATTAACATTCAACTCCTGAAAGTACACGTCTCGGCATTAATTTGTATGACAGAGGGGACATCACTGCAGGATGAGAAGCCAAAAGGTTGCTTCTTCTGGACACTTGAATGGTCACCATCCATGGTTGGCTCCTGAAGCAAACTAGTCATCACGAACTCTGACACATCCTTTATTCATCATTAGCTTCTCTGAATCCAGGATCTAAGGAGGTCTTGCTAGAGATCTCTGAAGTGGATCTATGCCCAGTTCACAGCCTCTGAGGCAAAAATTTAAGGTCTTCAATGCTTCAAGTGGACAGTCATTTGACCTGCAATTTTGTAAATGAGTGACCTGTCAGAAGATGGTAGTGATCTCTTATGGTGGTAAAAAGAGTGAGAGTTATGATAAGCTTTCCTAAAGATGGACAGTTTCCACCCACAGGGCTATCACCAGCCAAATGACTTCTCCAGAGATGAAGACCTGTTACCATCCCAGTATTCATTTCACAAAGGCCCATGGGACAAAAAACAGGCCAAAGAGAAGGGCTCTGAATTCCTAGATAATAAGAGATGAGCGAGCGTACTCGCTAAGGCAAATTACTCGAGCAACTATTGCCATTTTCGAGTAGATGCCCGCTCATGCCAAAAGATTTGTGGGCCAGCGGTGAGTTCCGGAAGTGAGCATGGGGGAGAGAAAGAGAGAGATCTCCCCCTGTTTCTCCCCGCCGCCCCCTGAATCTTTTGGCACAAGCAGGCATGTACTCGAAAATGGCAATACTCACTCGAGTAATTTGCCTTAGCAAGTACGCTCGCTCATCTCTATAGATGATGTATATCGCCTTGATAAAGAAATAGGACTCTTGGATACAAATTGAAGAATTGGTTTATGGGAATATGCAGGTATGTGTTGATGAGAAACTCTCTAAAGACCCCTTTAGAAAACTGCATATTACAGATCTTAAGGTGTCCATCTTGGTGTAAAATGAACACCTTAAGATTAGGTGCTGAGTGAAGCGCATATCGCCCCCGGTATGGAAAATGGGGACACACAGGATTAAACTCTGGCTTTTCTGACTTAATGGAAATGGTTTAAATACTCCTTTTACATGGAATTCTTCATGGAGTTGTACAATAAGAAGATCGGATCTTCAATTCAAGCAGAAACCTATTGAGATGGATGTGGAGAAACTCAAAAGTGTAACACTCCCTTATAACTTGAAAGACTCGTCTGTCTGATGACATTTTTAACCAACATGGATGTTATTTGTTCAGTCCTGCACCCGCATTGACAGCAGCGGCTCCAGAGGAAGAATTTTCTTTCTAGAGCTTAACTTCTGTAAAAGGAGGATCAAAGACTGAACTTTCAATCTCTCTGTGTTTCAGAAAAGATGAAGACTCTTTGCGCCTCTTATGGCGTTTTAGAAATGTCTAGCGCTGCAGAGGGATGAACAACCAAAGACATAAGCTGCAAGAAGAATCTATTGAATATTGCTTTAGTTCTATCCCTTCCGGAGGAGAACCCAATCACTGCAGATGAGAGAGGAGAAGGCACCTCACAGAGGTGGAGCGCAGAACATGCAGAACTTCTGGTAGATTTTCTTCATCACAAGAAAATACTATTCTGCTGGTCCGTAAATAAGAAAAATATATATTACATGAACGCATGACAAGTTACCAGGAGGCGGTTGTAGGCACATATTGCATGGCCTGTACTGGTTTCTCTTCACAGTTGGTCTACTGGAAGACTCAGATAAGCGAGCACACTCGTCCCAGTTTGATACTCATTCGAGTATTAGGGTGCTCGAGATGCTCGTTACTCGAGACGAACACCATGCGGTACTCGAGTCAATTCCGTTTTCTTCCCCGCATATTTAGCACCATTTTCTAGCCAATAAACATACGGGGAAGGAATTACCACTTCCTGCTGTGACGTGCCAGCTCTCTGCCCGCCAACAGCAGTGAGTGGCTGGGCCGATCAAGTCACCGCCTAGTACTTAAACTGGTCCCGCCCGCGGCTCGCCTCAGACGCATGCTGGCAGAGGTTAGGGAAAGTGCTGCTGCTTATACAGGGATAGTGTTAGCGTAGGATCCTGTCTTCAAGAACCCCAACGGTCCTTCTTAGGGCTACTCCTCATCGTGTGCATTACTGTTGTTAATGGATGGGAGCAGTAGTGCACCAATTTTTTTTTCAGCATCTCGGGCTGTGCAGGCCATTTCAGCTATAGCGTTCTCAGTCTGCAGTGCATTACGCAGAGTTTAGGGACAGACCTGCCTACATAGGGAAAGTTTTACAGGACTCCTGATCCTCTGTGCAAGAACCCCAACGGTCCTTCTTAGAGCTACATCTCACTGTGGCCATTATAGTTGTGGCTGGCTGGGAGCAGTAGTGCACCAACTTTTGTGTTACGCATCTAGGCCAGTTCCCAGCCTTGCAGATATAGCGTTCTCAGCCTGCAGTGCCTTACAACGAGCTCTCACCGTGAAACTGCACTTTAATATTTTCTAAGCCACTGCAAAGTATTTCAGCTCAGCCGCTGTGCAGAGCGTCTCACAATACCCTTTCCTTGTGGGGGTTGAGATCGCCGCAGTTACCAGCACTATCCACTGGATTTACAGTCTTCTCCCACTCCACACAGCCTCTCTTATCTACAAGCCTCTGCGAGCAGTAAATTACCCCTCGTTATCAGCGCAAGACAGTAGGTTAATTTTTTCAAGTCACAGCATAGAGCCTCCGCTATCTGCAAATCTCTGTGTGTGGTGAATTAGCCACAGTTGTCAGTGCTGTACATGGGGTAATTTATTTGGGCCCTGCTCTATTCTTAATCTGCCATGATGAGGAGTAGGGGTAAGGGTTGAGGACGTGGATGCGGGTGTCCAAGTGAAGGTGTGGGCACAGGGCGAGTTCCTGGGCATGGTGAATCACAGCCAGCTGCTGATTGATTAGGAGAGAGGCAAGTTTCTGGCCTCCCCAACTTCATATCACAATTTGCGAGTCCGTGTGGTAGACCTTTATTACAAACAGAGCAGTGTGAGCAGGTCCTGTTGTGGATGGCAGAAAACGCGTCCAGAAATGTATCGACAACCCAGTCTTCTACGCAGTCCACTACTCCTGGCCTATGGACTACAACTCCGAATCCTCTGGCTGCTGCTCCTCCTTCCTCCCAGCCTCCTCACTCCATGAAAATGACATATTCTGATAAGCAGGCAGACTCCCAGGAACTGTTCTCGGGTCCCTGCCATGAGTGGGAAAAAACGGTTCCTCTCTCACTTGAGGAGTTTGTCGTGACCGATGCCCAACCTTTGGAAAGTTCCTAGAGTCCGGGTGATGAGACTGGGCACTTCCAGCAACTGTCTCAAGAGCTTTTTGTGGATGAGGATGAAGAGACACAGTTGTCTGTCAGTGAGGTAGTAGTAAGGGCAGTAAGTCTGAGGGAGGAGCGGCCAGAGGATTCGGAGGAAGAGCTGCTGGATGATGAGGTGACTGACCCCACCTGGTTTACTAAGCCTACTGAGGACAGGGCTTCAGAGGGGGAGGCAAGTGCAGCAGCAGGACATGTTGGAAGAGGCAGTGGAGTGGCCAGGGGTAGAGGCAAGGCCAGAGCCAAGAATCCCCCAACTGTTTCCCAATGCACCCCCTCATGGTAAGCCTCCGTGCAGAAGGCTAGGTGTTCAAAGGTGTGGATGTTTTTTAGTGAGAACGCGGACAACCGACGAACAGTACTCCATTGCAGGCAGGTCTAGTTAATCTGGTTACCCCGGAAGTAAGGTTTACGGTAATAGCCCTACATGCTGAGTGCTGCACATTTCTTCTGATGAGAGACTTGTCTGTAGATGTCGTCTTAGGTCTTCCCTGGCTCTGGGAGCACAATCCTGTAGTTAATTGGGACATGTTGGAACTGGTAGAGTGGGGTCCCCTCTGTGCCAATCACCTATGTCCGGTTGAGGTGGGTATCTCCACCGGCGAGGGGTTTCCCTACCAGATTACCTCTCCGAGTTTTCGGACGTTTTCTCTAAGCAATTGTCTGAAGCCCTGCCCCCTCATAGGGAATGGGATTGTAAAATTGATTTGGTTCCTGGGGCCAAACTTCCTAAGGACCGCATTTATAATGTTACCGTTCCAGAGAGAGAGTCCATGAAGAACTATATCCAGGACAGCTTGGCCAAGGGGCACATCCAACCCTCAGAATCCCCAGTGGGTGACGTTTTTTTCTTCGTCGAGAAAAAGGATGGGGGTCTCCGGCCCTGTATAGATTATAGAGAGCTAAATAAAGTCACGGTCAGAAACCAGTATGCTCTTCCGCTCATTCCTGACCTCCTCAACCAGGTCGCTGGTGCCCAGTGGTTTTCGAAGCTTGACCTCAGGGGAGCTTACAATCTCATTCGCATTCGGGAAGGGGATGAGTGGAAAACCGCCTTCAATACGCCTCTCGGTCATTTTGAATACCTAGTCATGCCTTTTGGATTATGTAACGCCACAGCCATTTTTCAGGGGTACATAAATTCTGTGTTTCATGATATCATGGGGGTGTTCGTCGTGGTATATCTAGATAACATTCAGATTTTTTCCTCCGACTTGGCGACCCACTGTACACATGTTCAGACCGTGTTGGCTCGACTCAGACATAACAAGCTGTTTGCAAAGCTCGAGAAATGTGTTTTTGGGGTACAAAAAATATCATTCTTAGGGTGTATCATCACACCATGTGATATCCAGATGGATCCTGGCGAGGTGAAAGAAATCACGGAGTGGGCCCGGCCAGGTACTTTGAAAGCTCTTCAACGCTTCCTCGGCTTCGCTAATTACTATCGCAAGTTCAATAAAAACTTCTCCGTGGTGGCTAAACCTTTAACGGATCTCACCAGAAAGGGAGCAGATGTGAGTACCTGGTCTTCTGATGCCCTTATGGCCTTCGATACCCTAAAGGCGGCCTTCTCTTCAGCGCCCGTCCTTGTACAACCGGATCTTTCCTGCCCGTTTGTTGTGGAGGTAGATGCCTCGGAGTTTGGTGTGGGAGCGGTACTGTCCCAAGGTCCCTCCACACTCACTAACCTTAGACCATGTGCCTATTTTTCTAGAAAGTTCTCTTCTACTGAACAGAAGTAGGGTATAGGCAACCGGGAATTACTGGCTTTTAAGTGGGCTTTTGAGGAGTGGAGGCATTTTTTGGAAGGGGCACGTCATCAGATCACGGTACTCACAGACCATAAAAACCTCACTTATTTAGACTCCGCTAAGGGGTTGAATGCTCGGCAAGCCCGCTGGGCCTTGTTCTTTTCTCGGTTCAATTTTGTTGTGACCTATAGACCTGGCTCAAAGAATGTTAAGGCTGATGCCCTGTCTAGGAGTTTTGGTACCCCGGAACCTTCTGAGTCTGAGCCTGAGAGTATTCTCTCCCCTGCGGTGGTTCTCGCTGCTGTCTCCTCCGATCTTTCACCTCTTATACACGCTGCTCAACAATCTGCCCCTGAAGCCCTTCCGGAAGGCAAACTTTTTGTTCCTTTGTCACTGAGATTGAAAGTGTTAGAGGAGACACATGCTTCAGTCCTAGCTGGTCACCCCGGTATCAGGGGTACTCAAGAGTTATTATCCAGAGTCTATTGGTGGCCGCATATGGCCAGGGATGTATGGTTGTTTGTGTCCGCATGCCCGGTTTGCGCAAGGGGAAAGAATCTCAGGAGACGTCCTGAGGGTCCTCTTCTTCCCTTACCCATTCCATTCAGGCCATGGTCCCATATATCCATGGATTTTATTACTGATTTGCCGTCCTCGCTGGGGAAAACGGTCATTTGGGTTATAGTTGACCGTTTCTCCAAAATGTCACATTTCGTTCCTTTTTGCAAGCTGCCTAATGCCAAACTTTTGTCAGAAATGTTCATCAAGGAGATTGCTCAGCTACATGGGATCCCTGAGGATATTGTTTCAGATAGAGGGGTACAGGGCTTCTGGCGATCTTTCTCTAAATGTTAATTTGTCTTTTTCTTCCGCTTTCCATCCTGAGTCTAAAGGACAAACGGAACGGATGAATCAAGAACTGATCCAGTACCTGCGACATTTTGTTTCAAATAACCAGTTTCAGTGGGCCAACTACTTACCTCTCGCCGAATTTGCAATCAACAACCATGTTAACTCGTCTTCTCAATTGTCACCATTTTTCTGTAATTATGGGTTCCATCCCCGGTTCTCACTCTCTGCTCCTTTTGTTTCGGACAATCCGGCTGCTGACATTTCCTCTGATGAACTGTGCACAGTTTGGGCCCAGGTTCGTAAGAACCTTCAGGGTTCCCAAGAGAAACTGCTTAAATACTCTAAGAAAAGATGCACGATCTCGGTACCTTTTGTGGTTGGGGAGCAAGTTTTATTGTCATCCAAGAATTTGAGACTTAAGGTTACGTCCCTGAAACTTGCTCGTCGGTTCATTGGCCCGTTTACTGTTTCCCAGGTTATCAATCCTGTGGCATATAAGTTGGCACTTCCTGACTCCTGGAGGGTTCACAAGGTTTTTCATAATAATTTGCTTAAAAGGTACGTGACTCCAGTTCTACCCACTCAGAACCCGCCCTCTCCTACTCTGGTACAGGGGGAACTGGAGTATGAAGTTGAAAGGCTTGTTGATGTCCGACGGGTTAGAGATGTGCTACAATATCTGGTCCACTGGAGAGGGTGTGGCCCTGAGGATAGGACGTGGGTCCCTGCCAGGGATGTTCATGCGCCACGCCTAGTCCGATCGTTCTACAGGGCCTTCCCTCTCAAGCCCGCTCCTAGCCATGGGGGTCCGGTGTCCCCCCGTAGAAGGGGGGGTACTGTCAGAAACGGCAACTCTCGGGACCTCTGTGCCTGCACTGCCAGTCCTACCACCCGGGTTGCAGAAGTGCGGCGCAGGGGAGCCCCGATTCTAGTGATATTCCCTGGCTGCTGTAACTCTGGTCGCCGCCGGGTTGCTAGGGACGCAGCGGGTGCCACCCCGCGCGTCCCCATCTCCATGACTACCAGGCGTGCTTCCTTGGCATCCATCTGCTCAGCAAGGCTGGAGGCGGTGTTCCCAGCGTCTCCTTGATTGGGTCCTGCTGCTGTCAGGCTCCACTGCCCAATCAGTTGCTTGGGTGGGAGTTCTGACAGCATTTAAATGTCTCTGTTTCCTTCCAGCAATGCCAGTGTTAGTTTGGTCTTCCAGCTGCACCTGCGTATTGTTTTGACTCCTGTTGTAACCCCGACTTTCTGACTTCTGCTTTTGGACTAGACTTCGTTTTTGCCTGACCCCTTTGTACCACGTACCCTCCTATTACCGACCTGGATAGTCTGACCATTCTACTGTTTGTTTGTCTCCAGTGTCTGTTTGTCTCCCGTGTCCCGCTTCCCTAGCGAATGTAGGGACCACCGCCCAGTTGTCGCCCTGGGGGTTAGCCCAGGGGGGCATGTAGGCAGGGACAGGGGTTGCGGGTTTTCTCAGGAACTTCCATTATCCCGGACCCTGTCCTGACGGCAGTATTATAGTAGTTATATTCTTATACATAGTAGCGGTGTTATGGTTGTTATATTCTTGTACATAGGGGGCAGTATTATAGTAGTTATATTCTTGTACATAGGGGCAGTATTATAGTAACTATTTTCTTGTACATAGGAGGCAGTATTATAGTAGTTATATTCTTGTACATAGGGGGCGGTATTATAGTAGTTTACATTTTGGACATAGGGGGAAGTATTTGAGTGGCTAAAGTCTTACACATTGTCACAGAATAGTTTCAACAGTAATCCATTCATCCCTGGTAATGAAATTTAATGTTAGAGGTGCTGAGTAAACATTTCCAGTGTTCCAGATGATTTAAATAAAGAGGAAATTAAATTTGTATCAGTCAAATAATAAAATATTATAAATGTCTGCTGCGTGAATGTGATTGACTGTTCTAATAAACGATATGGAGGTTATTCTTTTGGTAGTTGTATTCCTGTACACTATTTTAGTATATATACTATTACATAGGGGCAGTATTATAGTAGTTATATTCTTGTACATAGGGGGCAGTATTATAGCAGTTATATTCTTGTACATAGGGGGCAGTATTATAGCAGTTATATTCTTGTACATAGGGGGCAGTATTATAGTAGTTATATTCTTGTACATAGGAGGCAGTATTATAGTAGTTATATTCTTGTACATAGGGGGCAGTATTATAGTAGTTATATTCTTGTACATAGGGGGCAGTATTATAATAGTTATATTCTTGTACATAGGAGGCAGTATTATAGTAGTTATATTCTTGTACATA
Source organism: Eleutherodactylus coqui (assembly GCF_035609145.1). Taxonomy (NCBI): domain Eukaryota; kingdom Metazoa; phylum Chordata; class Amphibia; order Anura; family Eleutherodactylidae; genus Eleutherodactylus; species Eleutherodactylus coqui. The sequence goes on from NC_089842.1 coordinate 17,740,205, forward strand.
GGGGGCAGTATTATAGTAGTTATATTCTTGTACATAGGGGGCAGTATTATAGCAGTTATATTCTTGTACATAGAAGGCAGTATTATAGTAGTTATATTCTTGTATATAGGAGAAGTATTATAGTAGTTATATTCTTGTACATATGGGCAGTATTATAGTAGTTATATTCTTGTACATATGGGCAGTGTTATAGCAGTTATATTCTTGTACATAGGAGGCAGTATTATAGTAGTTATATTCTTGTACATAGGAGGCAGTATTATAGCAGTTATATTCTTGTACGTAGGAATAGTATTATAGTAGTTATATTCTTGTACATAGGGGGCAGTATTATAGTAGTTATATTCTTGTATATAGGGGGCAGTATTATAGTAGTTATATTCTTGTATATAGGAGAAGTATTATAGCAGTTATATTCTTGTACATAGGAATAGTATTATAGTAGTTATATTCTTGTATATAGGGGGCAGTATTATAGTAGTTATATTCTTGTATATAGGGGGCAGTATTATAGTAGTTATATTCTTGTATATAGGAGCAGTATTAGAGTAGTTATATTCTTGTACATAGGAATAGTATTATAGTAGTTATATTCTTGTATATAGTGGACAGTATTATAGTAGTTATATTCTTGTACATAGGGGGCAGTATTATAGTAGTTATATTCTTGTACATATGGACAGTATTATAGTAGTTATATTCTTGTACATAGGGGTAGTATTATAGTAGCTATATTCTCGCGCATATGGGGCAGTATTATAGTAGTTATATTCTTGTACATATGGACAGTATTATAGTAGTTATATTCTTGTACATAGGGGGTAGTATTATAGTAGTTATATTCTTGTACATAGGGGTAGTATTATAGTAGCTATATTCTTGCGCATAGGGGGCAGTATTATAGTAGTTATATTCTTGTACATAGGGGGCAGTATCATAGTAGTTATATTCCTGTACATAGGGGGCAGTATTATAGTACTTATATTCTTGTACATAGTAGGCAGTATTATAGTAGTTATATTGTTGTACACTGAGGTCAGTATTATAGTAGTTCCATTCTTGCATATTGACGGCACTATTATAGTAGTTATATTCTTTTACATAGAGGGCAGTATTATAGTAGTTATATACTTGTACAGGCGGGAGCAGTATTATAGTAGTTATATTCTTGTACATAGGAAGGCAGTTTTATAGTAGGTTTATTCTTGTGCAAAAGGGGCAGCATTATAGTAGCTATATTCTTGCACATAGGGGCAGTATTATATTAGTTACTTTCTTCTACATAGGAGCAGCATTATAGTAGCTAGATTCTTGTATATAGGGGGCAGCATAACAGTCGTTTACATTTTGGACATAGGGGATATTATTAGATTGGCTTACGTCTTGCATATTGACACAGAAAAGTTTTAATAGTAATCAATTCATTCCTGGTAATAAAATTTAATGTTAGAAGTGCTGAGTAAATATTTGCAGTGTTTTGGATGATTTAGAAAAGAGGAAATTAAATTAATATATCAAATAATAAAATATTATTATTGTCTGCTGCGAGAATGTGACTGTTCAAATAACTGATATGGAGGTTATTATTTATTAGGTATATTCTGGTACATAGGAGACAGTATTATAGTAGTTATATTCTTGTACATAGGAGGCAGTATTATAGTAGTTATATTCTTGTACGTAGGAATAGTATTATAGTAGTTATATTCTTGTACATAGGGGGCAGTATTATAGTAGTTATATTCTTGTATATAGGGGGCAGTATTATAGTAGTTATATTCTTGTATATAGGAGAAGTATTATAGCAGTTATATTCTTGTACATAGGAATAGTATTATAGTAGTTATATTCTTGTATATAGGGGGCAGTATTATAGTAGTTATAGTCTTGTATATAGGGGGCAGTATTATAGTAGTTATATTCTTGTATATAGGAGCAGTATTAGAGTAGTTATATTCTTGTACATAGGAATAGTATTATAGTAGTTATATTCTTGTATATAGTGGACAGTATTATAGTAGTTATATTCTTGTACATAGGGGGCAGTATTATAGTAGTTATATTCTTGTACATATGGACAGTATTATAGTAGTTATATTCTTGTACATAGGGGTAGTATTATAGTAGCTATATTCTTGCGCATAGGGGGCAGTATTATAGTAGTTATATTCTTGTACATTGGAGGCAGTATTAGAGTAGTTATATTCTTGTACATAGGGGGCAGTATTATAGTAGTTATATTCTTGTACATATGGACAGTATTATAGTAGTTATATTCTTGTACATAGGGGGTAGTATTATAGTAGTTATATTCTTGTACATAGGGGTAGTATTATAGTAGCTATATTCTTGCGCATAGGGGGCAGTATTATAGTAGTTATATTCTTGTACATAGGGGGCAGTATCATAGTAGTTATATTCCTGTACATAGGGGGCAGTATTATAGTAGTTATATTCTTGTACATAGGAGGCAGTATTATAGTAGTTATATTGTTGTACATAGGGAGCAATATTTTAGCAGTTATCTTCTTGTACATAGGAGGCAGTATTATAGTAGTTATATTGTTGTACACTGAGGTCAGTATTATAGTAGTTCCATTCTTGCATATTGACGGCACTATTATAGTAGTTATATTCTTTTACATAGAGGGCAGTATTATAGTAGTTATATACTTGTACAGGCGGGAGCAGTATTATAGTAGTTATATTCTTGTACATAGGAAGGCAGTTTTATAGTAGGTTTATTCTTGTGCAAAAGGGGCAGCATTATAGTAGCTATATTCTTGCACATAGGGGCAGTATTATATTAGTTACTTTCTTCTACATAGGAGCAGCATTATAGTAGCTAGATTCTTGTATATAGGGGGCAGCATAACAGTCGTTTACATTTTGGACATAGGGGATATTATTAGATTGGCTTACGTCTTGCATATTGACACAGAAAAGTTTTAATAGTAATCAATTCATTCCTGGTAATAAAATTTAATGTTAGAAGTGCTGAGTAAATATTTGCAGTGTTTTGGATGATTTAGAAAAGAGAAAATTAAATTAATATGTCAAATAATAAAATATTATTATTGTCTGCTGCGAGAATGTGACTGTTCAAATAACTGATATGGAGGTTATTATTTATTAGGTATATTCTGGTACATAGGAGACAGTATTATAGTAGTTATATTCTTGTACATAGGGAGCAGTATTATAGTAATTTACATTTTGCACATAAGGGGCAGTATTATAGTTGTTCTAGTCTTGTACATAGGGACAGTATTATAGTAGTTATATTCTTTTACATAGGGGGCAGTATTATAGTAGTTATATTTTTGCACATAGGAGCAGTATTATAGTAGTTATATTCTTGTACATAGGAGGCAGTATTATAGTAGTTATATTCTTGTACATAGGGACAGTATTATAGTAGTTATATTCTTGTACATAGGGACAGTATTATAGTAGTTATATTCTTGTACATAGGGGGCAGTATTATAGTAGTTATATTCTTGTACATAGGGACAGTATTATAGTAGTTATATTCTTTTACATAGGGGGCAGTATTATAGTAGTTATATTTTTGCACATAGGAGCAGTATTATAGTAGTTATATTCTTGTACATAGGAGCAGTATTATAGTAGTTATATTCTTGTACATAGGGACAGTATTATAGTAGTTATATTCTTGTATATTGGGGACAGTATTGTAGTAATTATATTTTACATATGATAGTATTATAGTAGTTCTAATCTTATACATAGGAGCAGCATTATAGTAATTAGATTCTTCTACATAGGGGCAGTACTAGTAGTTATATTCTTGTACATATGGTGCAGTATTACAGTATTTATGTTGTACATAGGGGCAGCATAATAGTAGTTTACTTTTTGCACATAGGGGACAGTAATATAATAGTTCTAGTCTTGTACATAGGAAGTCAGTATTATAGTTTGGTACCTAGGGCCAGTATTATAGTAGTTATATTCTTGTATATAGTAACTATATTCTAGTACATGGGAGCAGCATAACATATTTGCACATTGGGGACAGTATTATAGTAGATCTAGTCTTTTATATATTAGGCAGTATTGTAGTAGTTATATTATTGTACATAGGGAGCAGTATTATGGTAATCATAGAATGGTAGAGTTGGAAGGGACCTCCAGGGTCATCGGGTACATCCCCCTGTTCAGTGCAGAATTCACTAAATTATCCCAGACAGATAGTTGTCCAGCCTTTGTTTGAACACTTCCATTGAAGAACTCACCACCTACCATGGTAACCTGTTCCACTCATTGATCACCCTCACTGACTAATATCTAATCTGTGTCTCCTCCCTTTCAGTGTCATCCCATTGCTTCTAGTCTTTCCTTGTGCAAATAAAAATAGGGCTGATCCCTCTGCACTGTGACAACCCTTCAGATATTTGTAGACAGCTATTAAGTCTCCTCTCAGTCTTCTTTTTTGCAAGCTAAACATTCCCAGATCCTTAAACCGTTCCTCATAGGACATGATTTGGAGACTGCTCACCTTTTTGGTAACTCTTCTATGAACTTGGTGCAGTTTGTTGATGTCTTTTTTAAAGTGAGGCGCCCAGAACTGGACACAGTATTCCAGATGAGGTCTGACTAAGGAAGAGTAGAGGGGGATAATTTCCTCATGTGATCTAGACTCTATGCTTCTCTTAATACATCCCAGAAATGTGTTTGCCTTTTTGGCTGCTGCATCACATTGTTGACTCATGTTCAGTCTATGGTCTATTAGTATACCAAAGTCTTTTTCACATGTGCTGCTTAGCTCAATTCCTCCCATTCTGTATGTGCTTTTTTCATTTTTCTTGCCCAGATGTAAGACTTTGCATTTCTCCTTGTTAAATACCATTTTGTTAGTCGCCGCCCACTGTTCAAGCTTTTCTAGATCCTTTTGAATACTCGCTTTCTCTTCTCTAGTGTTAGCTATCCCTCCTAGCTTTGTGTCATCTACAAATTTTATCAATTTCCCATCAATTCCCTCCTCCAGATCATTTATAAAAATGTTGAACACTGGGCCTAGGAAAGAGAATTGTGGTCCCCACTTGATATATTCTTCCATTTGGATGTGCAGCCATTTATGACCGCTCTTTGAGTATGATCACTCAGCCAGTGGTGAATCCACCTAACGGTTGCCTTGTCAATCCCATATTTGGTTATTTTTTCAATAAGTATAATATGAGATACTTTGTCTAATGCTTTACTAAAGTCAAGATATACTATATCCACCGCATTTCCCTGATCAACCCAGTTGGTGATTCTGTCATAGAAGGAAATTAGATTTGTCTGGCATGACTTGTTTGTAATAAACCCATGTTGGCTCTGGTTAATTACTCCATTTTCATCCAAGTACTTGCATACATGCTGTTTAATAGTTTGTTCAAAGATTTTTCCCAGTATAGAAGTCAGTCTCACAGGCCTGTAGTTTCCTGGATCCACCTTCTTCCCTTTTTTGAAGATCGGGACAACATTTGCCCTATTCCAATTGTATAGGATTTTTATTGGTATATATTAAAAACACTGGGCCTTTAGACAGACAAAAGTGAAGAAAAAATATACATAGAAAAAGGCGAAACGACAGATACACTCATGATAAGAAGGTTCTATATGGGATTCTACAAATTAGGCTCAGGTATCCGACTCAATTTACATTTTTTAATACTTAAATGAAGATCCCATAAAAGAGCGTCATCAATTTCCAGTAGTATCTAAGCTCAGTCCCAGTTATAGGAAAATGATAATACTGGGACCGACTGTAGGTGAACAGTCTTATGAGCTGATTAACTGGACAGAACACTTATATATTTAGCCTACACATGACAGACATATGGTTTAGCAATTACCTCTGTTTCCTTTAGTATCCTAGGATGTTATTCATCTGGACTTTGAGACTTGAATTCATTTAAGTTAGCTAAGTGTTCCCTCACCATCTCTCTGCTTATAGATAGTCTGCATTTCTTTACCCCCCCCCCCTCCCCCCTCAATAGCACAGGGAAGATCAGCTGATGTTACATCAACTTTCTGAGAGAAACAGATACAAAATAGGGCGGCAGTATTATAGTAGTTATATTTTTGTACATAGGGGCAGTATTATAGTAGTTATATTCTTGTACATAGGGGTCAGTATTATAGTAGTTATATTCTTGTACATAGGGGCAGTATTATAGTAGTTATATTTTTGTACATAGGGGCAGTATTATAGTAGTTATATTCTTGTACATAGGGGTCAGTATTATAGTAGTTATATTCTTGTACATAGGAGCAGTATTATAGTAGTTATATTCCTGTACATAGAGGGCCGTATTATAGTAGTTATATTCTTGTACATAGGGGGCAGTATTATAGTAGTTATATTCTTGTACATAGGGGGCAGTATTATAGTAGTTATATTCTTGTACATAGGGGGCAGTATTATAGTAGTTATATTCTTGTACATAGGGGACAGTATTATAGTAGTTATATTCTTGTACATAGGGGGCAGTATTATAGTAGTTATATTCTTGTACATAGGGGGCAGTATTATAGTAGTTATATTCTTGTACATAGGGGACAGTATTATAGTAGTTATATTCTTGTACATAGGGGGCAGTATTATAGTAGTTATATTCCTGTACATAGGGGGGCAGTATTATAGTAGTTATATTCCTGTACATAGAGGGCAGTATTATAGTAGTTATGTTCTTGTACATAGGAGCAGTATTATAGTAGTTATATTCTTGTACATAGGGGGCAGTATTATAGTAGTTATATTCTTGTATATAGCAGCAGTATTATAGTAGTTATATTCTTGTACATAAGAGGCAGTATTATAGTAGTTATATTCTTGTATATAGGGGGCAGTATTATAGTAGTTATATTCTTGTACATAGGAGCAGTATTATAGTAGTTATATTCTTGTACATAGGGGCAGTATTATAGTAGTTATATTTTTGTACATAGGGGGCAGTATTATAGTAGTTATATTCTTGTACATAGGGGCAGTATTATAGTAGTTATATTTTTGTACATAGGAGCAGTATTATAGTAGTTATATTCTTGTACATAGGAGGCAGTATTATAGTAGTTATATTCTTGTACATAGGGGGCAGTATTATAGTAGTTATAGTCTTGTACATAGGGGCAGTATTATAGTAGTTATATTCTTGTACATAGGAGGCAGTATTATAGTAGTTATATTCTTGTACATAGGGGCAGTATTATAGTAGTTATATTCTTGTACATAGGGGCAGTATTATAGTAGTTATATTCTTGTATATAGCAGCAGTATTATAGTAGTTATATTCTTGTACATAGGGAGCAGTATTATAGTAGTTATATTCTTGTACACAGGGGGCAGTATTATAGTAGTTATATTCTTGTACATAGGGGGCAGTATTATAGTAGTTATATTCTTGTACATAGGGGGCAGTATTATAGTAGTTATATTCTTGTACATAAGGGGGCAGTATTATAGTAGTTATATTCCTGTACATAGAGGGCAGTATTATAGTAGTTATATTCTTGTACATAGGGGGCAGTATTATAGTAGTTATATTCTTGTACATAGAGGGCAGTATTATAGTAGTTATATTCTTGTACATAGGGGGCAGTATTATAGTAGTTATATTGTTGTACATAGGGGGCAGTATTATAGTAGTTATATTCCTGTACATAGGGGGGCAGTAGTATAGTAGTTATATTCCTGTACATAGAGGGCAGTATTATAGTAGCTATGTTCTTGTACATAGCAGCAGTATTATAGTAGTTATATTCTTGTATATAGCAGCAGTATTATAGTAGTTATATTCTTGTACATAAGAGGCAGTATTATAGTAGTTATATTCTTGTACATAGGAGCAGTACTATAGTAGTTATATTCTTGTACATAGGAGCAGTATTATAGTAGTTATATTCTTGTACATAGGGGGCAGTATTATAGTAGTTATATTCTTGTACATAGGGGGCAGTATTATAGTAGTTATATTCTTGTACATAGGGGCAGTATTATAGTAGTTATATTCTTGCATATAGTTACATAAGAGTTTCAGTAGTAATCCACTCACCTCTGGTAAAGACATTTCATATTAGAGGAGCTGAGTAAACATTTTATTTCAGGATGTAAATGAAGAGGAAATTAAATGTGAATCTGTCAAATCATAAAAGAGTATTAATGTCTGCTGCAAAAATGAGATTGACTGTTCTAATAACAGATATGGAGGTCAATGACTCCGTAGCACATAGAGGAAGGAGCGGCTTACACAGCAGCACAGAGTATGTTAGGATATGAGTATGCTATTCTTGTGGACTATAGAATGGAATTCCTAAGTATGGGGGTCTTTGTAGACGGCATCTGATTCCTTGGCTCAGTATGGTGTCTATAAGAGAATCTGGTGGTCATTAAGTGATGACAGTATAGGAGGATGTAAGCATTCTGTACATGTAGCATAATGACATGACCTGTCTCTTCCTTATGCGGTTGTCTGTCTCTGGGGGTCACATCTGCTCCCTAGATCATGTTTATACAGTAACTTGTGCTGCAGTAAGTGAGGTGACACCTACTAATGTACTCCGCACCAGCTTAGATACCTGCAGAACCTGATGCTCTTAGGTGCAACCACATCCCGGTATTAGTGTATCTTGATGCCACCAGGCTGGACTAGATGGACATTGTCTTCATTCGGCCTTACATACTATGTTACTATGTATGTTACCAGGAATTCCTGGTGGAGTCAAGATTGACAGGGGGCGATCCTCACTGAACGTGATTGGCTGTAGTGGTTAGTCTTCGGCAGGTCCTGAAAGGCTAGTCAAGTTATGAACAGAAGCCATGGAGGGGGTGCCGGCGCTGATTCGGCACAGGGAAAGATGAAAGTGAGCTACCCGGCGGCGACACACATGGCCTAGCGCTTTGGTTGACACCTGTCAGCAGGGGAGCGTGTGTCAGGGCTGAGACACAAGCGGCCGCCGTCACCGATCACAGACACTGCCGCCGTCAGTCAACACACAGTCACCCGGTGTCAGGGAGCACACAGGCCGCTGACAGAGATCACACAGCCGGCCGCTGACAGAGACCACACAGCCGGCCGCCGTCAGGGAGCAGAGAGGCGGTCAGCACTTTAACGGAGCACAGAGGGTACCGGCGGTACAGAGCACGCTGCCGCATGCCCCGACGGAGTGGTGATGCCACGCACTGCAGGGAGCCTTGAGGCAGCAGACGAAACGGAGGCTGCAGGCGGCAGGTGAGTGCTAACTATGCGGCCGGTTCCCCACTTGTTAATACACCTTCCCGGCGCAGCATCTGACGTCCCAGCTCTTAAGACAGCTCCCCGCGCCTGGACTTTGGTGTCCGCTGCTGTAATCCCCGCTTCTGCTGTTTGCTGGCTGCCGCTAACCTCCCACATGCTGCTCTTTAGTCGCTCAGCCTGCACTCCCCACTGCTGCAGCTACAGTCACCGTCCGCTCCAGGCTGCGATTCCATCTCCCCGCTCACAGCTGACTTGAGACCTCCCGCTCCGCCTCATCTCCGTGGATCCCTGACCTCCTAACCGACCACAGCAGCCAACAAGCAATGCACAGTGCGCTGGTAGGACCTTTCTGACATCAACCAATCGGGAGCTAGGGGTGTGAGAGGGGCGTTCCCCCTGTCAAACCCCTAGCTTCCTGGTGGCGTCAAGTTACACCAATACTCCACATCCCTTGGGGTTTAACAGATCTCTCCTCCCGGAGATATACACACCTGCACTTATTTGCACCGAGTCACAGTTACCTTTAGATACTTTATATCTGAGCAGATCACACATGATAGGCTTAGATGCAGCATTTCTACAGACAGTATCACACAAGACAGGATTAGATACAGCAGTTCAGCATGTAGGATTACATACACAGTTTAGCATACAGAATCACACATGGTAGGATTAGATACAACAGCTCAGCAGACAGTATGACACATGGTAGAATTAGCTGCACAAATCAGGAGATAGTATCACACACGATAGGCTTAGATACACAGAGTATTACATGATAGGATTACACACATAGTTGAGCATAAAGTATCACACGTGATAGGATTAGATACAGCAGCTACGCAGAAAGTATCAAATACGATAGGATTACAAGTCCAATTCCCAGAGTCTCTCAGAAACAAAAATGGTCAGAGGTCCCCAATCTGTGAAAAACTGCATCTAAAGTTATGGAAGAAATTCATAAAAATGTTCGTCAACGTAAAATTGCGAAGACTTTGAATCTCCCCCATCTACAGCTCATAATATCATCAAAAGGTTCAGAGGATCTGCAGAAGTCCATGTGCACAAGAGACAAGGCCGACGGTCAATATTGGATGCTGGAGATCTACGAGCCCTCAGGCGGCACTGCATTAAAAACAGGCATGATTCTGTAATGTAATCGCTGCATGGGCTCAGAATACTTCCAGAAATCATTGTCTGCGAACACAAGTCGCTGTGCAATCCATAAATACAAGTTAAAGCTGCATCATGCAGAGAAGCCGTGCATCAACATAAGCCAGAAACACCAGCATCTTCTCTGGGCCAAAGCTCATTTACAATGGACTGAGGCAAAATGGACAGCTATGGTCAGATGAATCAAAATGTGAAATTATTTTTGGAAACTACGGACCCCGTGTCCTGCGAACGAAAGAGAAGAGAGACCACCCAGCTTGTTGTCAGCAGACAGTTCAAAACCCTGCCTCTCTGATGGTATGGGGTGGCATTAGTGCCTATGGCATGGGCAGCTTACCCATCCTGAAAGACACCATTAATGCTGACAGTATAAAGAGGTGGTAGAGCAACATCTGCTCCATCCAGACAACGTCTCTTTCAGGGAAGGTCTTGTATATTTCAGTGAGACAATGCTAAACCGCATACTGCATCCATCACAACAGCATGGCTGCATAGAAGAGTCCGGGTTGAACTGTCTGCCTGCAGTTCAGATCTTTCACCAGTAGGGAACATTTGGCGCATAATGAAACAGAAGATCCCTCAAAGAAGATGGAGAACTGTAGAGTAGTGAGACAGTATCACACATGATAGGATTAGATACACAGCTGCTCAGCAGACAGTATCACAGATTAGATACATAGCTGAGCAGACAGTATCACACATTATAGGTTTAGATACATATTTCAGCAGGCAGGTAGGATGGAAAACCATCAGACATCTGCTTAGATACAGCAGCTCATCAGACATTGTCAGAGGTTTAGATACAGCAGATAGAAAGAGTGTATCACAAATAATAGGATTAGCTACACAGCTCAGCTGACAAAGTCACTCATGGTAGGATTAGATACAACAGCTCAGCAGTCAGTAGCACACGATAGGATTAGATACGTAACTCAGAATTCAGTATCACACATGATAGGATTAGATACCCTGCTGAGCAGGCCGTATCACATATAGTAGGCTTAGATACGCCAGGCTCTGTTGGCTCTTGACCTCTCGCTCTCATGTACTTGAGTTAATCATCGCTCGGAGTACTCGGCTTTGTTTGCATTGACAAGAAAGCGTTAGCGTTTACTAAGTGCGTTTCCTCTCTGGCGGCGACCTTGGTTCACGGCGTTTATGTGAGCAGCAATGAAGGTCGGCGGCGCCAGGTGCGCCACAGTTTATACAATAGGCTCCATGCGAGCTGGATGATTCATCAAGCAGAGCTTCACGCCGCTTTGTGCTGCCGCGTTCCGTGAGCAAAGCTTTTAGTGTCATAGAAATGCGGGTTATGAGACATTAACACGCCGCTTATTATCCCCATCATCTGTTTACATAGCGCATTCCCTGAAAAGTGAGCAGCGGCGGATTTTACTAGATTACATCGCAGCGAGCGCTGCAGATTACGGCTCTTAAAGGCGCAGTTCATTTCTGCCTGTGATAGAATTTTTTTTTTGTGTGTGTTGCTCCGTTCATCAGAAGCTTCCTTGTTCATGAATAAAATTCCAGAGTTCAGTAAAAACTGACACTTAAACAGAAGCAAGTGCACGGCAGATGACAAGTCATTAGTGGTGGCCGTATGCGGCACTGAACCTTTCTATGGATGACATAGATGTGCGCTGATCAAAATCAATCGTTTTTCGCCGCTTCACATTAGCGCTTCGTCTATCCGATGCCTGTTTCATTGATCCTGACTTAAAAGATGTCTCCGAGCCGATCTGCGCTTGACAATTGTCTTCTGGGAATTGTTCTTTTTTTTGTTTTTCAGCAATAATGACAATTTTCTAAAATGTCAAATTCCGTAGCGGACGCCGCGTACCGGGGGAGGGAGTAATTAGAGGAAGATCAGAGGCGACACGTTGATGTCTTTTTTACCGCCTTGAGGAGCCGATTGCATGTTACATCGGAAACTTCTTGAAGTCCATGTATGCGTGGGTTAACTCTTTCCATCCCAAGGGCCACCGAAGGATGCTCCAATGGCTGAGAAGTAGTCGTAGCCCCGCCCCCTGGTGATGACATCACTGATAAAATTATATGTGATCTAAGGATCCGAACGCCTTATACTACAGTAAGGCTACCTACACACGGGTGAGTGCGATATCGGGCCGTGAAACGCGGTCCGATATCGCGCTCGCGAACGTGTGATGTACCTGCATATGCGAGGCGTTTTTTAACGCATTGCTGAATTTTCGATCCTCTTGTGCGAGTTTCACGCGCAATAGATATCCGAAGTGCTTCCCATAGATTTCAGTGGGAAACCTTGCATGCAGATCGCGCAGCATGCGCAACATTAAAGCTCCAACTGAAAACAATGGGCGATGAGTTCCGAGGAAAACGAAAGGTTGAAACATGCCGCCATTTTTTTCCCCCGAATCTATAGCTGACTGGACCCATCGTGGTCACTGCGCCAAAAAACATCACTTTTTCACATGGATACACTGATTGCGTGAAAAAAGCAGAACACGGACAGCACACGGAGCGGTTCATGTGCCGTCCGTATTTCCTGAATCCGTTGCTAAGAAATACAGAAAAAACATCATTTATAGACATGAAAAACGGATGACATACCGAAATAAAAAAATGGACATAAGGAACTGAACTCGGGTGAAAAAAGCCTCTTTTTCTGAACGCAACACAGATAAGTTTTTATATGGTTGCATGTTTTTGGGCCCTTTTACACGGGACGACCGGTTGGGTAAAGAACCCTGACAGGCTGCGCCAATGATGATCGCTCCTGAGCTTTGACACAGGAGGATCATCACTGAGCGCGTCGGGGATCAGATGAGCGACTGCCTGTTTACACGGCCGATCATCGGCAGGTATTTATGGCTTATAAACTGAGCGACGAACGACACGTAAATTCTCGCTGCTCGTTCCGTAGGGGGGGTTTCACTTGCGTGAAATGAAGAAAAATCTCAGCATGTCCTATCTTTACGCCAGCGTACACGCCAAGATAGTACATGGCAATTGGCAGCACGCAGTCAGAATCCAACCCTGCCCTCGGCCGAGAACTCTGCTCACCGCTCCGGGACTTCTATCTTCTTCACTGTTAATTTGCGTGGAAGTGCCGTCCGGCTCGCCGCCACACACATGTAATGGAGTCTTTCTTTTTAAAAACTCCTGCTTTCCCGCAGAATACACGGCTCGCACGTGGTTCAATTGCGGACGGGCCGCGGATCGGATGGCTGCTATTGACTTCAATGGAAGTCGTCCGTGTGGGAACCGCACTGAAACGGAGCATGCTGCGATTTGTTTTCCAGGCAAAAGATCCACAGTACAAATCCGCATGCTTTCATTCATGTGCGGGCGCGCATGCTTCCCTATGGCGGCTTGATTTGCGGATCTTGATTCCGAAACCAGATCTGCCGGTGAACATTGGGCCTCTTTCACACGGGGATCCAGGCAAATTGTGCGCACAAAAGACACGACCAATGTTCTCAGCCATTCAAATGGCCAATTAAGTTCACAAGTTCCAATTGTTCTCTTTTCCTGCGCAGGAGCATAGAACATACTGCTTATTATATTGTGTGACTAAACTGCACACGCCAAATACATGCACACGTCAACAAACCCACTGAAATCAATGGGTGGTATTTTCTGCGGATTGCACGTGCAACTACGTCCGCATGAAGACCAAAAGCAGCCAGAGATGGCGCCAGCGAGTGTTCCATCGCAGACCAGCAGGGACGGTTCAGTCGAGGATCACTCGCACGTATTTATGTGTTTTCGGGAATCAATGAGCATTAAGTCGGAGGCCAAAATATTTTTGAAATGTTTGGCGTGGGGCGCACAATAAAACAACCGCAGCCCTCCCTGCAAAGCTGTTAGTCCGTGAGAGACACCAGATGAGAATGAATTAGGTGAGTTGGAACTGAGCAACTCGTATAAAACAAATGATCACCTGTCACTCGGCTGCGGCCATGTTTGCACAATTTTCACTTACATTCACTCTATTGAGCGACTATTTGGACGATAATTGGCCTGAGTAACGATACCCCAAGGACCCTGTAACACGGGATGCCTGACAGGTCGTCCCAGCGATCATCACTCAGTGAATGGAGGTGGCGCAGACCGGGGGTCATTCCTGTCCGCCGCCTCCATTTTCAGTAAACAGGCAGTTGTTCACAGATGAGTACTGCCTGTTCACACGGCCGATCGTCATTCAGTCATTCTATCCTCTAGCTTGGATACAAGATGTGATACAGTTGGGCATGGAGGCTCCAGTACCCTGTTGTGCCGCCTCTAGCTTGGATACAAGATGCGATATGGGCTGCAGACAACCCGGTTCCCCCCCCGTAGCGTCCAGTTTCATCGCTCATGACATCACTGTAAACGGGGGCGATGGTGGGGGACAGAGGCCGTACATGTAATAGGCCCTGTGAAACAAAAACCTTAAGCCAAGTGCCTGGAAATGGTTCGAACAGGCACAAGGGTATAACAACGGCACCCCCTGTCTCTGGATGGCGGACAACGGAACAGTTGGAGCTGATGGTGCTTGTCGGACGATCAGACACTCCTCTCTACTGGTGGTCTGTAGGGGGCGTCCTAAGCCCGGTCCCCTTGTGTGCCCCCATCCACTGGTCCCAACACCTCCTAACAGTCTGGTCAGACGCTCCTCTCTACTGGTGGTCTGTAGGGGGCGTCCTGAGCCCGGTCACCTTGTGTGCCCTCACACATCCACTGGTCCCAACACCTCCTAACAGTCTGGACAGACGCTCCTCTCTACTGGTGGTCTGTAGGGGGCGTCCTGAGCCCGGTCACCTTGTGTGCCCTCACACATCCACTGGTCCCAACACCTCCTAACAGTCTGGTCAGACGCTCCTCTCTACTGGTGGTCTGTAGGGGGCGTCCTGAGCCCGGTCATCTTGTGTGCCCCTTACACATCCACTAGTCCCAACACCTCCTAACAGTCTGGTCAGACACTCCTCTCTACTGGTGGTCTGTAGGGGGCGCCCTAAGCCCGGTCACCTTGTGTGCCCTCACACATCCACCACTTAGCGTCTCCGGTGACAAGACCGTCCATCCAATCACACCTCAGGTGACATTATTGCACCGTCCTACGTCACTCAGAAGGCGGCTGTGTCGGGGGTCCAGCGGCGCTCAGGGAGGGGGGGGGGGGGTTAAGGGATCACGCTGGGTGCAGGAAGATGTATCTAAGTTTTTCATGTGTGATACTGGCCACTGTATCTAATCCTCTCAGGTGTGATACCGTCTGCTATGCTATATATCTAATCCTTCCACGTGATACTGTGATACGTCTGCTGTACCTAATCCTATCCCGCTGGATCCAGTCAGACAACACTATAGTATTGATGGCGCCTCGGGGATGAGGTGAGGAACGCTGTGGGTCATCAAGAGCCTCTCCCGCTTGCGGGCGGTCTCCATGGCAACTGATGTCTCGCCATCTATCGCGTGGTGTCTTAATCACGTGACACCACCAGCAATGCCTGAGGTGTGACGGAGAATAGACCGTCGCGAACACGGAACCAAACTCCTGGTTTTCGTTCTGACAGGAAGAGTATATCGGCGCACCAGGGCGGCTCGAAGCTTTTTTCCTATTGGTTGGCTAGAGGCGGAAGCGGCTGGTTGTTCTGCTTTGGGAGGTTCCGGTGTTGGAGTTCTTGTGGCACGATGGCGACTGATTCCTGGGCCCTGGCGGTGGACGAGCAGGAGGCGGCGGCGGAGTCGGTGAGAAGCCGTTGTCTCCTCTGTGCGGCTCATACTCGGCCGTTAGCTGTGACTAACGGCTTCACCTGGCCATGTGGGGAGGGCGGTACCAGACTGCTGTGTGTGGGAGGGGGGTTGTATGTGGGACCCCCATGTGTATCTCAGTGCCGGACCCCCATGTGTATCTCAGTGCCGGACCCCCATGTGTATCTCAGTGCCGGACCCCCCCATGTGTATCTCAGTGCCGGACCCCCCCATGTGTATCTCAGTGCCGGACCCCCCCATGTGTATCTCAGTGCCGGACCCCCCCATGTGTATCTCAGTGCCGGACCCCCCCATGTGTATCTCAGTGCCGGACCCCCCCATGTGTATCTCAGTGCCGGACCCCCCCATGTGTATCTCAGTGCCGGACCCCCCCATGTGTATCTCAGTGCCGGACCCCCCCATGTGTATCTCAGTGCCGGACCCCCCCATGTGTATCTCAGTGCCGGACCCCCCCATGTGTATCTCAGTGCCGGACCCCCCCATGTGTATCTCAGTGCCGGACCCCCCCATGTGTATCTCAGTGCCGGACCCCCCCATGTGTATCTCAGTGCCGGACCCCCCCATGTGTATCTCAGTGCCGGACCCCCCCATGTGTATCTCAGTGCCGGACCCCCCCATGTGTATCTCAGTGCCGGACCCCCCCATGTGTATCTCAGTGCCGGACCCCCCCATGTGTATCTCAGTGCCGGACCCCCCCATGTGTATCTCAGTGCCGGACCCCGGGCTCTACTGTCCGGTAGACTCTCATTGGGAATTGGGGTTGGGAGGGAAGGAGGGGCGGGGGGCAGCAAATATTAAGGGGGCTTAAACAATTCCCCCCCCCCCCCCCCCCCCCCGCCCTGAGCCCCTCGATCAACACTCCCATTGATTTTAATGGGGTTTCTCAGACCTGCTCTCAAATGTAGCGTTTCTAACGCCCCCATTTTCTAGAGCTTCCTGTTGTATTTTTGTGCATTTCAGCACTTTTTAGCGCACTTTATCCGCCCGTCACAATGTGGGGCGCTCTTAAACGCCGTGATGTGTTCAAAACCGCCGCTCAAAATTGCAGTGAAAATACTGCGATTTCATGCGGTATTTTCTGAACGCAGGTGTGAGGGTGGCCTCAGGGCTAATGCCCACCGACGGAAATCCGCAACATTATTCCGCGGCTATTAGGATCTATTGAACCTAATGGCTTTCTGCCTTCCGATGCTCACCTGTGGAGCTCTACCTGGATTTTCGCAGCGTGAAAGAAATCGCTGCTTGTTCTATCTTCCACGGAAATACGCACGGCCGGCTTCCATTGTAGTCTGTCCAACGATACTTCCGCTGTGAGTATAGCAGAAGTATTGCGGGAATACGCGTCACCACATCATGCACTGCGCATGCTCGCCGCATGGGACTTGCGCCACGGAGAGGTGAGTATGGGGTCTTTGGGGCGAGCCATGTTGGACTCCGCTGCGATCTTCCGCCTGACACGGCCGTGGGCATGAGGCCTTAGGCAGAGAAGCTGGTTAGCGATGTGGTCTTAATTTTTGTTTTGTTTTGCTTAATTTTTTTAACCCATGCCTAGCTGATAAAAATTTTTAATTTGAAGCAGCACAATGTTTTAAGCAGTTTTCAATTCTGCGTTAAAATCTGCTCAGAGGCGCCTTCACCCGGGCCGGGAATGGCGCACATATTCCACAACATTTCTAAGTCGTGGAGGAGGTTTCAGAGATCTCCTTCATGTGGTGCAAAAACTTGCTGCAACGAAGCCGCAGCATTTAAGAAACATTGTGGATTCTAAATCTACAACTTGTCTATTTGTTCTGCGGACATCGGTACTTTAAGGCCCCCTGCACATGGGTGGAAAATCCGCTACTGGATTTCCCGCAAAATTTCCGCCCATGCCCGCTGCCATAGGATTGCATGCACACGGCCGCGACTTGTCCGTGTGAAAACGCAAGCGGAAAACAACTCGTGGCATGTTCTATTTCTGTGTGGGTCTCGTAGAGGAGACGCCAGGAGCGGGTGAGCCGCAGGTGACTGCAGGGACACGGATCCGCATCCTGCTGCGAGAATTGGGATCCGACCCGGCCGTCTGCAGGCGGCCTAAATAAAAGTTAAATTCCGCAGCTGATCTGTAATTTAAGACTCTGCCAAATCTTCCCCATTTAGGTGTGAATTCGGCCGCGGTGCATTTCCAGCTGAATTGCTGCGGATGTCCCATTGCGGAATGCTGGCACTGCTTTCGTTTCGGATGCGGGCTCCCTAGGGGTATGTCCACACACGGCAGATTTTCCATGTGGGCTTTCCCCACTTATAATCTGCAGCATTTACAGTAGCTGCAATGTGAGGGACATTTACAAAAGCTCATTCACACACTGTAGAGGAAACCCGCCCGAAATCCACGTGGAAGGTAAATCCACAGCGTGTCCGTTAGCTGCAGCGGATGTGTGGCACGGATTCTACCTCTTCGTGTGACGGGCTGAACTCTGACCCAAAATGTGCACTAAATATTGTGATTTTTGCACTGCGGCTCTAGTGAATTTCGCCCCGCCTAGGCATACCCTGATAGGTTTTCATGGGATAGCGGTGTGATCATCTCTTCTGCGGCGTCTCTGTGGAACCTCTCTTCTCCCAAAATATCTTATCTGTACATTGGGAAGGAGGGGGATGCAGCTGGAGTCTGAGATTGCATGCTGTGGTAGGGGAGGAGGAGAAGTAGCAGCCAAAAGCGAATGTCACAGCAGGAAGAACCTGTCTGGTGAAGCTGGTAGAAAATGGAGCAGCCAGTGGGAAGGATGGAGAAAGGCGTTGATGAGGAGATGCAGGAACTGTATGGGATCGGATGAATGTTCAACTACCTATTTACTGTGAATGGAGGGAGGAATGGGCCGCTCCACCTCCATTCACTAGCGATGATCATTCCTGTGTAAAAGCACACTCGGGGGTTTTGTCCATAATTAGGAAAACATGGCTATTCGCCCCCTCCCCCGC
Source organism: Eleutherodactylus coqui (assembly GCF_035609145.1). Lineage (NCBI taxonomy): Eukaryota > Metazoa > Chordata > Amphibia > Anura > Eleutherodactylidae > Eleutherodactylus > Eleutherodactylus coqui. The sequence goes on from NC_089842.1 coordinate 17,759,317, forward strand.
CACCCCCCTGCCTTAAAAATGGCACCACGCCCATCCTTGGATTGTGTCTAGTGTTGCATCTGAGCTTCGTTTTTGGCTTTTTTTCTTTTTGGATCCTCCACCCCGCTTTCAAAAAAATCGGAATTCTTAATTATCCATCAACGTAGATGTCTGAAGGCTTGTTTTTTGGAAGACAAGTTGTATTTTTCAATGATACTAAATATACCAAATAATGTACTGAAAAACCTTTAAAAAAATCTAAATTGAAGTGACATGAGGAAAGCATTTTGTCTTTTGGCGGGGGGACGGGGGCCTTGTTTTTACAACGTACACACTGCAGCAAAAATGGCTGAAGGTTTTGTGGGTCAGTACAACTACAATACCCAATTTTTATATATATATAATTTTTAAATTTTTTTTTTCTGTACTTCTTTAAAATATCTTTGGAGAAACCAAGTATTTTCTGACCGCCATATTTTTATTTTCCCGTCTGTTATAGTTGTGGGAGGGCTCGGGGTTTTTTTGCAGAACGTTCTGTAGTTTCTATTTGTACCATTTTTGAGAACATGCAAATTTTGGTTGCTTTTAATTTTTTTTCTTTGAGTCGGGTGACCAAAAAAGTAGAATTCTAGTCTTGTGTGTTTTTTATTTCCTGACGACGTTCAGCGTGCAGGATAAATAATGCGTAACTTTTATAGGTGTAGCAAATATGTTTGTATTCTTAATTATATTATTATTATACATATTGTAAAGGGGTTTAAAAAAAACAAACAACTTTTTACTATTTTCTTATTTTATCTTTTTCTAATATTAATAGAACTTTTTTACTTTGGGGACTTGGTTTTGCATTCTATCACGTTCTGACAAGCCGTTTTTCTGGACCTGCCACGGATGAGTCTTGATAGACAATCGAGAAGGCTAAAAACCTTGTGTCTTGCGCTGCTCTCCAAGGAGGTCACAAGACGGTAGGATAAAATATCCAACGTCTCTCTTATTAAATAAATTCAAATCCAGCAGATACACGTTTTGGGGTGAACACCTTCCGCAGTCAATCTGGGTGAAACCTCTCTCAGGGCTAGGGGTTATGGACCCAAAAGTGCTGGAAGTACCAGGAGTGTAAATAGCCGGGACTGGAAGCGCCATTGGAGAGCAGCGCCAAGACACCCATGTTTTTAGTCTTCACACATTCCATTTGGCTAACGTCGTTGGATCTATCTGGTTGGCAGCGCCTCCATTTACTCTATTTTACATTTTTTTTTTCCTGAGGCCTGAATATTTGTCTGGATCTTAAGACCCTTGACATCCTTTGGTTTGCTCCACCCCTTCCTGTTCTTCTTTCTCTTGACAGGCAATCTGTCAGGGCAGCCTGAGGGCCTTCAGAAGCCCCCAGGCTACCATGGCAACTGAATGTCACCTAGCGATCTCATTGTAGTGGTGTGGTCCTGAACATCGATCAGGACATTTTAATGCTGATGTCAGAATTGACAGTGCCATTTAAAGGGCTAACAGCCACGATCAGCGCGCACGCTAATCTCAGCTATTGGTGACTGACGCCTGCCGTGTATGGAGCGGAATTTGACTCCATATAAACCTGGCGTGCCGAGGACAAAAATATACTTCCTGGGATGTGAAGGGGTTAAAACAACGAAGAATTGATGCAGAAAGTGCATTGAAATTTTGTGTAACTCTTCATTTGGCATAGAATACCGCTTCTTGCTGGATCCAGAATGCCCCCTTATATATCATCTGCTGTGGAGATGAAGCTCTTCTGGGCAGATCATGTAACGAGCGGGATCAGTTAGTGTCGCTGGATCCTGGCAGTGGATGGATGTGAGCCGCTCTTGGAATCTGCCTTTCCTTTTGCTCAGTCATGTCCTCTTTTCTCTCCCCCCAGCTAAACAAGCTGCAGCTGAAAGAAGATAAAGTGGAGGCGCCTAAACCTGAAAGTAACGGTGAGTGCGAGTCTGTCCTGTGTGGGGCGCTTATCTGTAAATCTGTCCACTACAATTCCCAGCATGCCCTGATGGCTACATGGTGGTAATTCTCTAAAGGGGTACATAGTTGAGTTGAGATGACTAGCTATAGATGCCTTTACAGGGGCCGATAAATCGTTTAGATTCCTGCATCCAGCGGAGAAACTGAACAGTCATCACTCAGTGTAAAGGCACGCCCCGACTGAATGACAAATGTGAATTCGTTCACTTCTCGTTCATCGTTCTGTTTTATGCATGTAGACACTGGATTTATGAATGACTGTTTACTGTAAATGGAGTGGAGCGAGTGGTGGCTGTGGACCTCTTAGTGGGGTGGGGGAGGGGGGCCTTTAAATGCATGGATTTTGGGTTGGCGATCACTCTTTGCTGTAGGGTTCAATGTAAAATTTTGGGCTGTTTGTTTTCTACAGCTTCTGTATATGGAAACTGCAGTCTAATGGTGGCTTTACATTCGACATCTTTTGCTTAAATCATCGCTTGGAAAAGTGAATCCAAATGACCGTTATTTTCTTTAACCCTTTAACGGCCAAGGACATAACGGTACGTCCTAATGCGTCGGGGCATGTATGAAGAGAGGTCGCCGGGCGACCTCTATGCATCAGCGCGGGCGTCAGCTGTTATCAGCCGATCGCGGTTATTAACCCGTTAAATGCCACTGTCCATTCTGGCAGCGGCATTTAAATCGTTCAGGGGTCCCGTAGTACAGTAAAAATACTACCGTTAAAATAGTACTATTAAATGGCACCATGAAAAATATAACTCGTCCCTCAAAAAACAAGCCCTCGTACAGTGTTGATGGGTAAATAAAGGAGTTACGATTTTTGTGAAGGCGGAGGAAAAAATGAAAATGCGGGGGAAAAGGGGCTGCGTCATTAAGAGGGTAAACGTGCCCACCAAAAGTGCCAAGGGCGATAATTCCCCCAGGAGTCATTTACTTTCAGCTTAACTAACACAGTCACTGGTTGATCAAAAGGCATCTGGTGCAAATTTGAAGTATTCATATTGAATGACTTACACATAAATTTACAAGGAGATTTCCCCATATGGAAACAAATAATGAACATTTCCGTTTGTGAAGTTCAGTGACTTTTCTGAGTGACTATCTGACAGATGGATGCGGAGTATAAAGAGGCCCGAAGTCTCAATAGGAGATCTGTCAGTGAGGCTCGACTGACGGCTTAAGGTTCTTTCACACACAGCGATTGTCTTCTTTATGCAGCAAGAATCTGAACGGTTTATCGGTTATCGTTCGGTGTAAACGCACGCACCGACTGAACTACAAACAAGGACATTCACTGCTTGGTTATTGATCAGTTTCTGCAGCAGAAAACTGAATGACTTATCGTTCCGTGTAAACAGGCAGTATCGCTTATAGACGACGGCCTGTTTACTGTGAATAGAGGTGGGAGGCTGGAATGATCCCGGCGCTCCAACTCCATCTAGTCAGCAATGCTCGTTCCAGTGTAAAAGCACATCGTTGGGACAACCTGTGTGGCATTTGTTGCCCGACAGATTGTCCCGTTTTAAGTCCCTCTTTGTTTTCAGCCCCTACCTCATGTCCTGGGCCACCTTATCAGCTAATTCATAACCACAAGACAGAAACCTTTATTAGGTCTGTATCAGATGAGCGTATTGTACGAGATAATACGGATCTGTAATACGGACGCGCTATAGTTGACATTACAGTATTACCCATCAGTATTTGCCTCCATATTTGCTGTCACTAGTTTTATATTCTGCTCGACAAATGTCAATAGGGAGGCAACAACTGACAGGAATCAGTCATGCAGCGTCATAGAACCACAGCTGTGAAAAATACAAGTGTGTGTATAATATATATATTATTTTACGTGAGCTCCGTACTACAGTCTGTAAAATACAGATCAAATAGAGTTTAAATACCCTCGTCTGAAAGGGACCTTATGGTTATAAATTAGCTGATAAGAATGTGCAGGACAGGGGAGAGCAGAGGGAAACTAAGCTGTCAGTCCAGCCCCGCTGATGGATCTCCTGCTGAGACTTAATGTAGTCTCTATGTACAGTGATGGGCAGAAGACAAACTGTACAGAATTCTTAAAGGGGTTGTCCCGCGGCAGCAAGTGGGGGTATACACTTCTGTATGGCCATATTAATGCACTTTGTAATATACATCATGCATTAAATATGAGCCATACAGAAGTTATTCACTTACCTGCTCCGTTGCTGGCGTCCCTGTCGCCATGGTGCCGTCTAATTTCAGCGTCTAATCGCCCGATTAGACGCGCTTGCGCAGATGGGTCTTTTCTAGAGATGAGCGAACGTACTCGGTAAAGCACTACTCGTCCGAGTAATGTGCTTTATCCGAGTAGCTCCCCGCTCGTCCTGAAAGATTCGGGGAGCGCCGCGGAGCGGGGAGCTGCAGGGGAGAGCGGGGAGGTACGGAGGGGAGATCTCTGTCTCCTTCTCTCCCGCCCGCTCTCCCCTGCTCCCCGCCGCAACTCACCTGTCAGCAGCGGCGCTCCCCGAATCTTTCAGGACGAGCGGGGAGGTACTCGGATAAAGCACATTACTCGGACGAGTAGTGCTTTACCGAGTACGTTCGCTCATCTCTAGTCTTTTCCCTTCGGCTCGGCAGCAGCGACGTTCTGGCTCCGCCCCCTTGTACGCGTCATCGTGTAGCTCTGCCCCATGACGCGTGCCGATTGCAGCCTCCTGATTGGCTGGAATCGGCACATGTGACGGGGCGGAGCTATGCGATGACGCGTACAAGGGGGCGGAGCCAGAACGCCGCTGCTGCCGAGCCGAAGGGAAAAGACCCATCTGCGCAAGCGCGTCTAATCGGGCGATTAGATGGCACCATGGCGACGGGGACGCCAGCAACGGAGCAGGTAAGTGTATAACTTCTGTATGGCTCATAATTAATGCACAGTGTATATTACAAAGTGCATTAATTTGGCCATACAGAAGTGTATACCCCCACTTGCTGCCGCGGGACAACCCCTTAAATTAAACCATATTGCAAAAACGACACTCGGCCAAAATACATTCATTAAAGTGAAAAAAAATTACCCCCAGGGGTGGCCATAGCCTTTAAAGCAACCCTGTTTCCGCGACAGAATTCTGCTCAGGGATCAGAGAGGAGAGTTCTATTACCTGCCATTATTCCATGGATTCGTCAGTTTTGGGCCTTGTTTTCTTTTCTCCAAGATGGTCACCGCAGTCCTCTGACTACTTATTCCTCACTGTGTATTGGTAGAGTGTTAGATTAGCAATACACTACATCTGCACCATGATTGGCCATTGCTACACATGTGATCAGCGCTGGCCAACCAGAGCAGCAACAAAATACCACAGACTACCAACACAGTGTGCATTAGGCAGTAAGAAAATTGTGGTGGCCATCTTGGACAACTGAAAATGAGGCCAAAGGACCAGCGGCAGGTAATGTAAAACTTGGTCCTGGCATTGGAGGGTCACTTTAAGAATTGGTTTAAATAATGGACCCTGTAGTCGGGGACAAGACTATCATCAGGTGTGACTGCAGCTGCATGCTCGTAAGAATGCCTGACCCCCACAGCCAAGGAGTCACAGCAGAGCCGTGGGGCAATGCAGACCTTTTTGTATGTTGCATGCCACTTTGAATTTGGAGGGGCAACCATTGTGCCCCCTGACATACCACTAGCCAGGTTTTCACAGAGGTCGCATCCGTGGAGCTATGATGTATCCACAGCGTACAAACCCTACATAAACCATGCAGCTGTGAGATTTCCATGGAAAGCCGAGCCTGGGTCTGTAACACTGTAGAACAGCTAGATGGTACTGGCACCAATGACTGTTCTGCACCCACCACATGGGTCATAGGGACGTAAAATAGGCTTTACATGAAAGAGCCATCACCACCACCTGCTAACAGCCTCTCTGTTCTGCTTCTCCCAGGCACAGATCCTGTAGACAATGGAGCTGAGAAGACCAACAATGAAGAAGAAAAAACAGAGGACGATGATAAAGGTGAACTGCTCGATTTGTTTGTAGTGTGTATAACAAGCCAGCTGTACTTTTATTATGCCCCAATTCAATGACCTGAAGCAGAGATCTAGAAAAATAGTTAGGAATTAAAAGCAAAGTGTAGCACAAAGTTGCAGGAAGCTTCCATTATACAGCGATTAAAGAGTAGCTACACTCTCAACCAACTTTTGACGTGTCATAGAGACTCGTCAAAAGTATTGATTGGTGGAGGTCCCGCTGCGGGAACCCCTGCTAATCACTAGAACGAGGGTGCTGCTGCGCTCACCTCTGTTATGTTCCAGCACCTGAGAAAAGGCCTGAGATCTATAGAAGGCTTCATAGAAGTGTATAGCTATATCTTCAGCTGCCCCAAGCAGCCGAGGGAGCACAACGCTCAGATGAGCATTAGTCCCCTTGTTCTAGCAATCGGCAGGGGTCTCTAAACTTTACGCACAATAACAGGAACACTTGAATCGTCACAATAGGTCAAGGATATGAAGAGAACTCTAACCGTATCTTCAGTTCTCTTCACAAGGTCCTGACATTGCTGTCTTGTCAGTATGTAAACCGTCCAATGAGAAATATGGCCACTGGGACTGGTCTTGGCACTGCCAAACCCCCCACCCCCTGCCTAATGATTGATATCTCATTTCATTGCAAAGGAACTGGGGGTGTCATTCATTAAGCAGGGGTGCAGTTTGAGCTACTGAGTGGGAAAGAACCCTTGTCGCTGCGAGCGGACCAACAATCAGATAGTATAAATACCACGAAAATGATGATGTCAGGATCCGGGCAGCAGAGGGAATTAAAGAAAAGGTATGATTACACTTGTGTTCACAGCCCCCATCTGTAGTTAACAAGGGCCTTAACTTTCTTCTCTTCTGTATTGTATATTTTACTGCTAACAAGAAAAAATAAATAACCGTACAAATCTTTATTCGTTAAATTTACAAACTGACACTAAAATACAATATTAGGCTGGTTTCACGCGAGTGTACTACAACTATTATACACTGTTATGAAACTGGCCTTACCATGCGTTGTCTGTCTTGTTTTGGTACATGATAGCTATAGTCCAGGATGATCAGCGCAGCTTTGCTGATGGTTGGGGTTGGTACGGGTGGGTTGCTTCTTCTTTTTGTGTTTGCAGTTTTCCACTGAAACTAGGGCATAATAATCATAATCTTTATATAGCGCCGACACATTCCACAGCTATAACGATATAGTATAAAACTGCTAATCAAATAGAACAGTAGGGGGTGATGGCCCTGCCCGCAAGAGCTTACAATCTATTCGGGAAGGGAATTAGATGGATGGATATGGGGTAAGGCTTATACTGTGACCAGGTTGGGACAGGGTGTAGAAACAGGATGGATGGAGACATGTTAGATTAGGAAATATGGTAGACCTCTCTAAAGAGATGTGCTTTTAGGGTACACTTAAAGTTGAGGATTAACCTGATTATCTGAGGAAGCACATTCCACAGAACTGGTGCAGTTCGTGAAAAGTCTTGGAAATGGGTGGGGGTTGGACTACAGTGGAGCACAGTCTGAAATCACTGGCTAATGGAGAGCAGGTAGAGCGCTAGACAGAAAAGAGAAGAGAGCTTTATGGAGGAGTATAAATTGAATTCTGTAGTGCACAGACATCGGTGCAGTGGCTGGCGCCGGGTGAAGGGATCGCTGCAGCGACTAGACAAAAAGATGGGCCTGGCTGCTGCATTCAGGATGGATTGGAGAGAGGGGAGTTTAGTGAGGGGCTTATACTGATCAGTTGATGGGTTTTAGCCATTTCTACCATGAGGCGCAGAGTGTTAAGGCAGCAGAAATGCAGTCCTAACCTTTTGCTTCAATCCTCGAGTGGTTCAGGTAGCCGGCTCAAGGTTGACTCGGCCTTCCATCCTTCCGAGGGCGGTAAAATGAGAACCCGGCTTGGTGGGGGGATAAAACGATGACTGGGGAAGGCAATTGCAAACCACCCCGCAAAAACAGTCTGCAAAGAAAACATCACGATGCTATAATGCGACAAGTCGGTCGTATGTATTCTGGAGATGGTTTTGAGGACATGAGCGTGCAAGTGATTGAATATGAAGAGCGAAGGAGATGTTTGAATCAAATATGACCCCCCAGACAGCTGATGTGCGGCTGAGGACTTATGATGGTGGTACACACTGACTTACTTAATCCTGACATCTCAGAGGGTGGAAATGCAGGATTTATAGGAGTCTTTTTAAGACCCATTCAGACACGATTATCGCTCAAAGGTCATCTTTTGAGCAATAATTGTTGCGTCTAAACGTGCGACCTCGTGCACTATTCGTCCAGCGTGATTTCTAGCAAGCTAGAAATCACCAATGACTTATCAGCGCCGCACACTGATGGGTTTTCTTTCAGCTAGTATCCCACTGGCAGTTATCAGCAGAGCACCAGCTGAAAGCTCTGAGAACAATGCAGCTGTTTGCATATACAAAACAGCTGCTTTGTTCTCTGAGCTATTGCGGTGGTAACCTGCGCCGCCTGCATTAACTCTTAAGTAGCTAATTAGCTACTAAGGGCCCATTTATACTGGACAACTGTCAGGCAAACAATGCCCGACACTCGTCCCTGTGTGTCCACACTCACGTGCTGTCACACAGGAGCTACTGGTGCTGGCTCGCTCAAGCAGCTGCCAGCAGGGGGGGCGGGCCAGTGGAGGAGATTTCTCTCCTCTTGCTCCCCTGCCCCTCTCCGTTGAGATAATGCTGCATAAACGATGGACTATCAGCTCATCGTTCAGTGTAAACATCAGCCGTTCAGTAGTGAATGGCCGCTGTGCTATCTCAATGGAGAGGGGCGGGGGAGCGAAAGGAGAGAAATCTCCTGCACTGCCCCGCCCCCCTGCTGGCCGCTCCGTGAGCGAGCCAGCACCAGCAGCTCCCGTGTGACAGCGCGGACACACAAGGATGAGTGTCGGGCATCGTTTGCCCGACAGTCGTCCCATGTAAATGGATCTTTAGAGATGATTGCTGAAAGACAGTTTGAGCGACTTTTGTACAATCATCGTTCCATGTAAATGGGCCTTTAGGGTGGGTTCACATGAGACAAACCTCACAGCGCCTCTCTAACATACAAGCAACTTCTTTTATTTTTTGTGCGCTTTTTCATAGTGATGATTGTTCCCGGTCGCTGAAGCGCCATTCTGCCTGCAAAGTTTATTGGCTAGTCGTTGAAAGGCAATTACTTCTTTACACCAGACGATAATTAACCAGCAACTATTTTTAGCTGAGCTGAAATGAAGCAACTAGCTAACGAGTTCTCGCTTGTCAGCCTGTTGGTAGCCATGTTTGTGATACAACTGTTGCTTACATTCGCCCTGTCGAGCGTCTATTTCGATGATGGTGGTTCATACAAAGCCACCCATACCAAGGAGAACTGCCCTCTTTACTGACATCAGTCGCTGGCAGAGCTGTGCCATGCCGGAGGGGTGCCAATAGAATCGGTAAGTGGTGCTCATTAAATACTAGGAAGTCTTCAAAAGAGAAAGCAGGAGCAGTTAATAACGAATCTAGTCTTTTTCTTCGGTGACCCTCAGTTGTATATTTAGGATGAATCGGCCTCGTTCGCACAGATGAAATCCACACGGCTCCGATTTGTACTGCGACGGATCCTCATGCAGATTGGCCTCATTCAGTCCTTGCTTATCTGCGTGTGCGAAACCCGATGCAGAATCAAGTGACCCGTCACTAATCCCCTCCATGGTGCAGACTTCAAAGCCAAACCATCTATAGGGCCCGGATTCCCATCCAAATGAATAGGATACTTATTTGATTCTGCAGTAAAACGGTGTTAAACCAGAGTCTTATGGGGGCATAAGTGATCAGAGAATGGTGCTCCATGCAGGCTTTGCTACGGATCTCGGCCCGCATGTTGAGGTATACTATTTCGTATCATTTGAAAATCTACTTTGCCGGCTATTAGCAATTATACACTGCAGTAAAGCAGTACTGCAATGTATTATCATAGCAATCGTAGGTTCACAGGTTTTAAGTCTCCTACAGGAACATTAAAAAAAATTCTAAATGATAGTTACAAAAAAAACTTGTTTTTGCGCACTTTACCCTATTTGTTTAAAGAAGAAATAAAGTAAGACGTTTGGTATTGTCACATTCGGAATGGCATGTACAATAAATTGAACACCCTTTTTATCCTGGATGGCAAACTCAGTAAAAAATAAACACAATAGAAGTGATCAAAAAGACTATTGTACCCCAAAATAATGCAAAAAAAACAATCCCTCGCAGAGCTCCATGGATAAAAAAATATAGGCGTTCTAGAACTTTGAATGCAGCCATGCCAAAAAAGAAATAAAAAGGGGGGGGGGGGTTATTGTGCAAAAGTAGAAAAAATATATATAATTTTGGTATTGTAATCCTACCAACCTGCAGAAAAAAAAATTGTAATTTATGCTGCATGATTAACCCCTTCAGTGGAAGGGTTTATTATTACCATGTCAGCGCAGCGAGCCCCAGAGATTTTCCTGAGGTAATTCGAAATGGCAAACGTGTACAGTGACACAATAACTGTGTCCTGACAGCATTTCAGCACTAGACCTGTCCACGGAAATCTTCCAAGGTTTAACTGCATGGTCAGTGCAGCAAGCCCTGAGATTTTCCTGAGGTAATTCGAAATGGCAAACGTGTACAGTGACACAATAACTGTGTCCTGACAGCATTTCAGCACTAGACCTGTCCACGGAAATCTTCTAAGGTTTAACTGCATGGTCAGTGCAGCAAGCCCTGAGATTTTCCTGAGGTAATTCGAAATGGCAAACGTGTACAGTGACACAATAACTGTGTCCTGACAGCATTTCAGCACTAGACCTGTCTACGGAAATCTTCTAAGGTTTAACTGCATGGTCAGTGCAGCAAGCCCTGGAGATTTTCCGGGCGTGCCACTAAAGGGGTTAATGGGGTAAAAAAATTAAATATTTGCTGAATAGATCTTTTTTTTTTCTTCTCCCTCCCCTACATAAAGAAATGTTAACAAAAGTTACACAATACATTATGTGTATCAAAAAAAATTGTTCCAATAAAAACCACAGCTCGCCTCGCAAAAAACAAGCCTTCATATGGACAGAAAAAAAAAGTTGAGGTGAAAAACCCCGAAAAGTGTTGCAACCTTAGGTCAAAAATAAGCCACACTACTAAGGAGCTGCCAGCAGGTCGTGGCTGCAGGTTTTGGACCTGCACCATCAGCGTCTACGCACGGGGCAGCCTTTTTAAGGTGCTGAACTTAACAGTGTTAGCTCAGATACCTTTACACTGGAGAGATTAGTTACGTGATGGAATGTAGTAAGCAATAGTTGCTCCAACCGGCTGAGCAGGAATTTGTTCGCTAGTTGCTTCAGCTCACCTAAAAGTAGTCGCTGGCCGATTATCGTGTGGTGTAAGCAGTTAATTGTTCTTTTAGGACTAGCCAATAACTTTACAGGGAGGTGTGCGCTTGTTCTGTGCACCTCCTACCAAATGCTGATTGGCTCCCGCCTTATTATAAACACTTTGCCCTCGAACTTAACACTCATTGGCTCCCGAAAACACACAAATGCGTGAGTGATCCTCGACTGAACAGTCCCTGCCGGTCTGCGACAAAACGCTCGCTGCTGCCGTCCGTCGCTGGTTTGGCCTTCGATGGCATACTCTGTGCTGCGGCCTCTTGCAGCAGTGAGTGTTCACTTAAAGACCGCTCACACGTAATTGTGGGTTCAGTGGACTCGGCAACTAATTAGCATTCGTTGGGGAGGGGTTGTAATGTCCAACACGTGCCTGCCAAAGAATCTCAATGAGGCGACTTTACTATGATGAGATTACAGAATACCAGACTATATCTATATATACTGTACTCTATTCATTGTGTCCTTCTCCCCCCACAGAGGATAAAGCCGCTCAGTCCCTGCTCAACAAGCTCATACGGAATAACCTGGTCAACACGACCAACCAGGTGGAGGTTCTGCAGCGTGACCCGAACTCCCCCTTGTATTCTGTCAAGTCCTTCGAAGAGCTGAGGCTGTAAGTTGTTCTGCCGCTGAGGAAACAGATGCGACACTTCTTAATGAGTTTTGCAGTGCACTAGGTCTGGGCTTTTTGCGTAGCCTAGCAGCCATTGACTGCGATTTGGCTACGAATAATTAGTGGGTTAATTAGACATCCGGCATGCTAAACCTTTTGATCTTGCAACTGTTCCGCTTTGCAGCTGTTGCAAAACCTCAACTACTAAGTTGCTCTAACACTGTCTGAGCATGCTGGAAGTTGTAGTTTTGCAACAAATGGAAAGCCACGGGTTGCAGACTTGTGGTTTAGAACAAGAGAAAGCTGACCGACTGGTACTTCAGGTCCTCAGCAGTGGCTCCGTAAGGGCCCTATTACATGGGACAATTGTCGGGCGCAGATGCCCCCGATGGTCGTCCCAGAGATAATGCTGCTGTGCTGAGTGATGGTTGCTCAGTGAATAGAGGTGAAGCGGGCTGAAGAATGTTTTGGCTCACCAGTCGCAGTGAACAGGCAGTGGTTCGTAGATAAATGACTGCCTGTTTACAAGGGCCGATCGGTCAGTCTTTATGCATGCAGAAACTGCAAAATAAGCGAACGAATTATCATTCAGTGTAAATGCTCGTAGACCGATCATTCGGATGCCCGCAATCCAGCCATAATCTGAATGATTATTAACCGCCCGCATAAAAGGGCCCAAATGCCGTCATCCGCTTGGGCTCTAGAGCGTGTGCACTGCTGGAAATGACCGGCGGGCAACAATGACGCACATGTGCTGACTGATGCGTCACGGCCTCATTAATATCAGCTTTACCACTGGGGATCCCCACGGAGCCACAGAACTTCCAATTATCCAGCGCTACATTCGTGCAGAGCATGGCGGATCATCGGGCTTTACATGACGCTTTGTACAATATGGTATGATATTGCTTCCTGTAGTGGAAGGAGATGCATGAAGATACTTTCCTGCTCCGGTATTATTTTGCTGGCATGTTTCTGACTGTCACAGTAAGGCATCCTTCCTGCTCGGTAATGTGCAGCCGCTGCGAAGGAGCAGCGCTAATTACATTACTGAGCCAAATCTCTCGCTTGTGTCTCCACGGCAACTGGCTGCAAAGGAGCGCGCCCCCCCTGCACAGAGGCTCCTGGGTCTTTAATAGCTTGTCCTCCACTCCTTAATGACTGGAGTCGAGTCTTGTGAACAGATGCACTTCTGGAGTTTTGCATAAACTGTTTTATTGTTTCATTAGCGCAGAAATTAACTTAATGTGCACAATTTATTTTTTCCTGTGATCTCACTTGTAAAAACAAAGCCTTTAAATAAACGTATTCTCAATGATAGACCCAGATATATAGCTATGATTTCCATGTAATGCAGGCGTTGGATCGGTTCTTGGCTCATGGATAGGTGTGTGTAGACTTCTTAAAGGACCACACATATTTTCCATCCCTGCCCCTCCTCACTTTATTGCCTGAAACACTCTGAAGGTCTTACCTTTTTTTTTTTTTTTTCATATCTATCCCATGATGCATTAACTAGATGCTGTACCGTTTCTGCCTGCTGGGGGGACAGTTTAATTATCATTAACCTTCTATGTTCGCCTAAGGCTACAGACCATAAGTATACAGTAAGGAGGATGAACTGTGATGTCCTCTGTTGTTCTTGTGTGGCAGAACTGTGTGATGACCATCAGCAACTGTGACAGTTGTTGGTAGGTCTGAGCTGGTCAGAACAGAGATCACATGACCATTTGAGGAAAAAGAGGCTGGGAGATTCAGACAAAGAAATAACTAAGATGACACTAGCCGACTTGTGTATATACTGGGGGGATAGCTACATAATAAAGAGATCACAGAAGTGGCCCTTTTAACCCTTTGCAATCCACTGTCTGACGTCTGAAGACATTCTGTTTGAAGCCTGTAGAGCTCCGATGTCGGAAGACGTCCGGCAGGGTATTCTTACTGTATATTACTGGCCGCTCTGTTGTCGGGGGACCTCTCCAGCATGCCCCATAGAACAGTACTGGCTCTAGCCAGCAGATGGTGCCATTGTATAATGGCAGAAAGAGAAAGCCCCCTAGGAAACCCTGAATCCAGAATTAGATTGCAAAGGGTTAAACTTCTCATCTTGGCCTGTATTCTGCCCCCTTCGCTCTCTGCCTTGTAGCTCTGGCTTTTGACACTTGCTTTTGCATTTCAGGAAGCCCCAACTTCTACAAGGAGTTTATGCCATGGGATTTAACAGACCTTCAAAAATCCAAGAAAATGCGTTGCCAATGATGCTGGCTGAGCCGTGAGTATCTAGACCCTCATCCTGTGTTTGGTGGTATAAACCTCTACTCTGCTGGGGCCATTCTTCAGTATTGGGTTAATTCGTATCAAATGCATTAAAGCTGTAGTTGGGACTCATTGTGTGATTCTGTGTTTTTATAGGCCCCAAAACCTGATTGCTCAGTCACAATCTGGAACAGGAAAAACTGCTGCCTTTGTTCTGGCTATGCTCTCCAGTGTCAATCCTGCAAATAGATACCCACAGGTAGGTGTGAAAGGAGACCCTTCTACTGGTGGAGTCCCAGCTTATATTCATTACATTACGTTACTTATGCTGTACTGATCCTCAGTTACATCCTGCAGTATACTCCAGAGCAGCACTCCCTATTCTGCTGGTGGAGTCACTGTGTACATACATTACTTATCCTGTACTGATCCTCAGTTACATCCTGTATTATACTCCAGAGCTGCACTCACTATTCTGCTGGTGGAGTCACTGTGTACATACATTACTTATCCTGTGCTGATCCTGCGTTACATCCTGTATTATACTCCAGAGCTGCACTCACTATTCTGCTGGGGGAGTCACTGTGTACATACATTACTTATCCTGTACTGTATCTCTTCGCAGTGCCTGTGTCTTTCTCCCACATATGAGCTCGCCCTGCAAACCGGAAAAGTCATCGAACAGATGGGCAAGTTCTCCCCGGAGCTGAAATTGGCATATGCTGTACGAGGGAACAAATGTGAGTGGTGCCCAGTAATTGGCATAATATACTGCTGTCTATTTTCCTATCATCTGAGTCACAATGTCAGAATACTTAAAGTTAAAGCGACCTGGAAAGACCGAGATGGACGAACCTCTTCTCTTGCTAAGGCTGCCTGTCCACGGGCGGGTTTTCATTGTGTTCCTCGCAGCGATAATTCGGCCGCGGGGAACTCAATGAAAGCTCGCGCCCCCCCCCCCCCATCATTTGCTCACGGCCGGCAAATCACAGCGTGCTGCGATTCTCCGTGATCCTCCACGGTCAGCCTAGCTGTCAGATAGGCTGACAGAGGAGATCCACCTGCCGACTCCTGCTCCCGGGCGGCGGTATCCCATGGCGGATCTCTGCTGCGGGATACTGTAACACCCATGGACAGGCAGCCTAACTGATGCACTAACATCCTTTGGTATCTAGATATTCACCACCTTAGGGAGCATCTTTTGAGCTTTCTTCTAGTTGAGGGATTTATTTGGTTCCTGATGAACCAATCCAGGGAAATGCGGCGAACCAAAAGCTCATAAAAGATTTTTAGAATTATTTTAAAGTTGTCTCTACTGTGAAGGACGCTGTTTACACTAGACTTCTCTGCCCAGTGAAGGGTTAATCAAAGTAGGTGTAGTGCCTTACATTAATGAGGCAGACTAATAGTGTATCAGGTAGTCAGAGAAGCTGCTGCGGCCATCCTTGTTTCTCCAGCCACTTTAAAGATCCTGTCAAGGAAGGTGAAATGCCCAAACCTGCTTTGCTGGAAACGCCACTTCGGGCCCCGACACAAGACACTTGGTATGACCCCTCTTTCTGTGACAGTCATGTTGTCGAGGGGGCTGGCTATTCGGATCTTTTTAT